>NW_027250542.1:0-12606 GCF_030848795.1 Temnothorax nylanderi | reverse complement strand
CGCTATCCCTAAGTATGTTTTTTATTAACAATTTATAAACAAATTCGTTTTTCTCCACAAATACAATAAATTTCGAAATTTTTGTAGAGATCAAAGTTGTAGAGCAGACAAATATCTACAAAAAATGTTCTTATGAATTTTTTGAAATATCTCATATTATTTGAGATATTTGCAACAAGAGCTACTAGGCTACGCGCGGAGCGGAGCGGAGAGTTCTAACAAGCACACGGCAGTCTCTACGGTCGCTGCTAGTTCTCTAGGTTCTACAAGGAACTTGAGTTGGTTCTCGATACTAGTATATGTGTCTATGTATATACACACACACACATATATATATATGTACATTCATATTATATATATATATATATATATATATATATATATATATATATGTACATTCATATTATATATATATATATATATATATATATATATATGTATATTGTTACGTACGGAAATTTTATATTTTCGACGACGCACGTTAGAAGTTTTGAACGCTTAAACGACGCACGCTAGGCTCGGAATTCCGAGCGAACGCTCAGTTTCCTGTAAATGTTTATCTTATCGGACGACCCCTGGAGGGCTGGGGGCCAGATGGGGCCCAAAACTACGCTTCTAGAATGTTCTAGAAGCTTCTAGAAAACCTCCCCCCTTAAGACGCGATGGAAATGGCGGAATCTCGCGCGGGAGATTCCGGTCTTTTTCGGGTATAAATAGGGCGGAAAAACGCCGCGGTAAACAGATAGTTCCGAGCTTCGGCTCCTTCCAGATAGTTCCGAGCTTCGGCTCCTTCCAGATAGTCCTGAACTTCACATACTCCTTCGGCTCTAGCATTCAATTGCTCAGCCATTCCTTCGGCTCTAGCATTTAATTGCTCAGCCATTCCTTCGGCTCTAGCATTCAATTGCTCAGCCACATAGTCTTAGATCTAAATCATTTTCCTAAGTCTCACTCAATTCCTTAAACTCAATCTTGGGACTTAGTCCCTGTACTTTTATATTTTAAGACTGCGCCTCACGCATAACTTGTACTAAATTTTAAGACTAAAGGTAAGATAAGTTTGAAAAGGAAAAGCTCGAAATCTGGAATCTCATCTCGTGTTAAAATTCTTAATCGATCACTTCTAAGATTCGACTCGCAGTTGTCGCTGACAAAGTGCGTGGCAATTGGTTCTGAGCGCTGACGAAGAGTGTGGCGAGCAGATACCCTTGCTGCCGAAAGCGTGGCGATTACGGGGTTGATCCTTGGAAATCATAATTAATTCCCGAAAGTGAATTTGGCCTTTACGCTGCCGATCTGAGCGCTGACGAAGAGTGTGGCGAGCAGAGTGTGGCGGATTGGCTTTTGAGCGCTGACAAAGAGTGTGGCGAGCTATAAAATTCATTTTCGAGGATTCGGACTAGATGACGAAAAAGGGAGGCAGACGAACTCAAATTAAAAGGATTAGGTTCCAGATTAAAAAAGCAGTAATTTCTAATCAAGATCCTCTTCCCCTCCTCCAGCGATTACAACAACTACAAAACGCACCTCCATTTAAACCTATTCCTGTCGACTTCGACATCGATTATCCCCATTATAATCAGATAAATAAAAGTGATCCTCGGTACAAAATTTATAAACTCAGATATCTTTTCGGTCCCGAATAATAACAACAATAATAATAATAGCCTTCACACGACTTGTCCAAATCCCTGGTAAATTGCTTAAATGCATTGACCAAAAAACGGATGAACAACAAACAGAACGTGACAGAACGTGACAATATATATATATATATATATATATATATATATATATATATTTGTGTGTGTATACATAGACACATATACTATTATCGAGAACCAACTCAAGTTCCTTGTAGAACCTAGAGAACTAGCAGCGACCGGTAGAGACTGCCGTGTGCTTGTTAGAACTCTCCGCTTCGCTCCGCGCGTAGCCTAGTAGCTCTTGTTGCAAATATCTCAAATAATATGAGATATTTCAAAAAATTCATAAGAACATTTTTTGTAGATATTTGTCTGCTCTACAACTTTGATCTCTACAAAAATTTCGAAATTCATCGTATTTGTGGAGAAAAACAAATTTGTTTATAAATTGTTAATAAAAAACATACTTAGGGATAGCGGAAAATGGCGAAATTTGGATATGTTGTTCAGTATATTTTTCTGAACACAATGACGTAATAAAACCTTGTGTTGCAATTTTTTCTAGGTACCCCCCCTTTTTTCCGTATTTTGACTGGACTAATATGAATCTTATATGTATCCATACATGAGTGCATATATGATCTATTGTTCATATCTAGTTATATCTGGAATTATATATGCCCATATATAATGATATATGGACCCATATATAATTGTATATAAAGTACCAAATTTCATATATAATCACATATCTATATATATAAAGGAAGATGTCCTGACTGACTGACTGACTGACTCACTCACTCACTCACTGACTCATCAACGCCCAGCCCAAACCCCTGAATCGAATTTTTACCAAAAGTATATGAAATAGGGGTAGAATTTTCCGGGGAGTGCCACTATGTGTATAGTTTTTCGTTACCGATTTCCTGGAAACCGGTTTTTCTAATTTTTCTAATTTTTCGGGAAATAATTCGCCGAATCTCAAAGAATTATAGATCAAATTTCTACCAAAAGTATATGAAGTAGGGATAGAATTTTACGGGGAGCGTCATGATGTGTACAGTTTTTGTTACCAATTTTTTTGGAAACCGGTTTTTTTTAATTTTTCCAATTTTTCGGGAAATAATCGAGAGAGGGAGAGAGAGAGAGAGAGGGAGGGAGAGAGGGAGAAAGAGAGAGAGAGAGAGAGAGAGAGAGAGAGAGAGAGAGAGAGAGAGAGAGAGGAGAGAGAGAGAGAGAGAGAGAGAGAGAGAGAGAGAGAGAGAGAGAGAGAGAGAGAGAGAGAGAGAGAGAGAGGAGAGAGAGAGAGAGAGAGAGAGAGAGAGAAGGAGAGAGGGAGAGGGAGAGGGAGAGAGGAGAGGAGAGGGAGAGGGAGAGGGAGAGGGAGAGGGAGAGGGAGAGGGAGAGGGAGAGGGAGAGGGAGAGGGAGAGGAGAGGGAGAGGAGAGTGAGAGGGAGAGGGAGAGGGAGAGGGAGAGGGAGAGGGAGAGGGAGAGGGAGAGGGAGAGAAAGAGAGAGAGAGAGAGAGATTATTTGTGTGTCTTATTACATATGTCCTCTGGGGCGAAGCCCTTATTACATATGTTCTCCTGGGCGAAGCCCGGGTAACCAGCTAGTAATCATATATATTTATATATAATTATATATAATTATATATAATTATATATAATTATATATAATCTTTTTTTCCCGGGCTATTACATAGCAATGTCAGTATAATCTTGAAGAGTGTTGTCTCTCTCACACACACACACACACACACACACACACACACACACACACACACACAATTACTCGCGTTTTAGACCCAATTTTCGCAAGTTCATACGTCTTAAGTACCATAGTGATAATGAGAGATAGTCTGTTTTGAATTGGAATTTTCAAGCTCTTCTAACATTTTAATCACACGAAGAATGTGTTCACTTGTTATAAAAGGGCAGAATAGACAAAAGAAGAAGACAATGGTTAATATGGATAATGCGCAAACAACAAAAATAAATAAATAGATAAATAATAAATTAATAAGTGAATTAAATGAAATTGATTTAGTATGCTTACATATTCGTATATCGTCAATGGTAAAATGAAATAATAATTGGTAGTCATGCAGAAATCGCAAAAGACCATAATGTAAGTTTTGCACGTCAAATTATAAGGTGAGTAGTCAGTAGATAAAATTCAATAAATAATTAAGAATGAGAAGCGAGCTTTTTCTGCCATTTGAATTCAAATTGAACTGATCTAAAGAGTCAATATTAAAAACAATGACATGTAAGTTATAACAAATATTAAAAGTATAATTATATAGCCGTTATGACCTTGTCATATATTATATTTGAATTCTCCGAATCTTTTAAAATGTTTTGTTTACAGTCGCAATGCTATCCAATGATCATTTTTCTAACTGCCCAAAACGTGTCAGGCCGTTAGGCTAACAGCCGGTTTTTAGCCTAAGAGGCTGAATTTACTAGGCTATTATACTAATCCACGGTTGATTATTCTATTGGCCGGCGTTTAGCTAAGTTTATAGGATTTTAGCTAACGGCCTTTTTTTCTAAAAGCCTACGACATATATATATATATATATATATATATATATATATATCACAGCAAATTACTCCCTTTAGCATTGACACAACCTAATGTATTTCTCAAACTTTTTTGTTTATAACTTTTGAACAAACAATGACCGCCGACTAAAAACCTTTTGAAGATTACTCAGGGTCATGTCCTTGATAACATATGTCAAGATTGATCTTGATGACTTTGAGTCATCAGCGTTGTGCCCCCTAAAGTAAATAATTACAAAAATTTTTTCATATATAATTATGAGGCCTGTTAGAAAATATCCGATTTTTTAATAATTTTTTCGGGCGTAACTATAACTTATTTAATCTTGTCGCTTTCGAAATATGCTTTTTCTTGGTTGATACCACTTCCAACGCCGTTGCACTTCTGGAAGCAGTCCTGATACGCATTTTCGATCGTATTTTATATACGAATATTACATACATATATGCAGATTATATATAGGCAATTTTTTCTCATTTTCTATAATTTCACTCTTTTGTAAAAAAAAAGAATAAACGATTATTTTTTAAATTATTTTTTAATTTTTCTAATTATTTTTCTCGTATATACGAACAAAGATTATACAAGAGACACAAAACATATAAACATAATTTATATATAAAATGAAAATTTTTTCCAAGGGTGTTAATATTACAAATGAACACATTCTCATGACGAGAGCATAAATATGATAGCTGCTGAATATTATAAATAACTCTAAATAGACACATGATAATTGCATTTATAAAAATATATACAAATAATTTTTGAAATATTTATAATAATATATACAAAATGAAATAACATCAAATTATTTTATGTTAATTATTTTATTTTTATTGTTTTATTTTTTCGATACGATCCACACATGTGTAGGGGAGACCGGGGCTATTCGTGACACATTTTTGTTTCGAATTTTTTTCTCGCTTCGTATAAATGTTTAAAAAATTTTTATTAGTGCGATGTAATCGTCCATCTCTCTAGTTTAAAAGAAAAAAATATATAGGTTTTTCTCTCACGAGTCTTGAAATATATCAAGGAATGTATCGCTGTGTCATGTGTCACGAATTGCCCTGGGGCCGGGGTAAATTCGTGACAGGCCATGGGGTAATGCGCGACACTTTCTCTGATTGAACAAACTATATGGATTTCTTTCGTTTTTGTAATTTTTATCTACTTTATACTTTGAAAAAGCCTTTATTTGTCAGAATTTACATATTATATGTATAAAAAATTATGAGGAAAAAAGTAACGCCTGTTCCATTAATCGTCCTCATCGCTCACATTCGATTACGGGGAACCACTTTTCGAAGGCGTCCACGGCCCCTGCAAACTGGTTCTTCCTTTGAACGCTTATTCGTGGTTTTTTTGGTTGCCCCGATTGCTCGTGTCACGAAATGCCCCGGCGTGGTTTTTCCTCATTCATGATCCGTGACTTACAGATAAGAAAGAATACCATACTACTCATGCATTATGCTTAGTGAAGTTGAGTGACTGATTGTGAATACAACTTACCGTTTCGGATCTCTTATTATTTTATTCGGCGAGAAAACAAATTTTCGGGATTTGAAAAATTTTACTTTGAGCACTTGAAGTCAGACTGTCACTGAGAGAGAAAAATGGTTGACACGCAAATGCCATTCCGTTGATACCTAGAGGACACTAAGAGACATCTGTGATTGATATTACAGGTTTCTAGCAGCAAGCATTTTAAAGTTAGGCCCGCGACAAAATTTCAGCAGTGTCACGAATAGCCTCGGTCTCCCCTAATTATGTATTTATATATTCTAGAATAATTCATATATAGGACGTCTGATAATAGGTATAACACTCGTCGTAAGCAGGTAGAGAGGGTTAAACTAAATAGAAAAGTCCTTTACCATTTTGTGATTTTCGCAATAATGAGAAATTAATTAATAAGGATCCGCGAATCCGCGTGCGAAAGAGCGCTCTATAAACAAATCAAACACTGTAAGGAAAGCGAGCGAGAGAGAGGGGGGTGTACAATAGAAAGTGGATAAGTTAGCAATTTTTACATTTCTTTTAAAGTTACATTAGTTTAAAAAAAGAACTTTAAATATTTTATCGCATATATATATATATATATAATAAAATACATTTTACACCATACCATGCAACATTGTTGCGTGCATTAAATAATAACAATGCTTCCGTTTGCTATTGTGTCTGACACTTACCTAATAATACATTGCATGTAGGAAAGAACATAACTGTCCTGGAATCACATTATCCTATCGATTGGATCGTGCGCGAGAAAAAATAGCCAGGATTTATCGTCTCGAAACAAATTCTTGCTCATCATCGACGAGGATTTTGTATGACAATATCAGCGACTTACCCAAGATACACACACAAAATCCGCAGATTCGCAGATTCTTGCTAAGAATTAAGAATGCGCGTGCAAACGCATAAACTCTGGGATTCCGTTGCAACATGTGCGAGTGCGTGCCGAAGATAGATAAGAAAGTGTTGTTTTTTTTTAGGGATAAGCATCAGCCGCAGTCGATCGTCAACAACAATTACCTGTCGACGATCTGACGAGTATGAATAGGCGGGTGCGAGTATATAAAAACGCAACAACGTACTCACACTCATCGTGACCCAGTCGCATTCCACTCTACGATTCGTGCTCCGATTTAAAACGTGAATTCCATGAACACGCCGGTAAATCCGATGAAATTTTAACGATGCAGTAAGCGATGATTCTCATAAAGTCGTGCGAAAAAACAGTGACGTTTCTCATGAAAGACTTTCTCGCGACTTTGCTTCTTGCTGAGTATGAAAAGGTGATATATTTATATCGCCAACTGAAATTTATCTTTTATTCTATCATGTACATACGCTACATCCTGTTTTAAATATTATGATAAAAGTTGACTGAAAAGTTGTGAATTTAGTTATCTTATCGTAGCAATCTATCAAATGCAACTCGTGAATTATTTTGCGAGCGCGCCTACAAATATCATCAACGGAATTGTCTCCATGTCTAGGAAAACGCATATGCGATGGAATAATTTCAATAAACAACAAATGGCGAATAAAATAAACAGTAAGATAACGCATGTTACTTTGCTACTTCTAAATAATCTTAATATGTGTAAATATTTATATCTTGTTTTTTTTGTAATTGTAAATATTTAAAAAACTCAGTAAACATTTGATTTAAAAAATGATAAAAAGGAAATAAGGCGTCGAGATATAAATTACATTTATGTTTCTAAGAATACAATTATTTTTATGAAATAATAAATACATCAAAGTTTTTCTCCAGGCTATTAGTTAATTACCTTTATAAAAAATAAAATTATTATTTAAAAAAATGATAAGTGCTGTGCAATTAGTATACAAAATAAAATTCAACATTACAATTTGTAAAATTTTAACGATTATGCCGTATAAAGAAATCCACACAGTTGGAAAATTTGTGTTAAATTTAACATAAGTCACATGTCCCAAACGGTCTATCCAAATTTTTGTGTTAATTTAACATAATGGTTGTATTAAGTGGTAACACTGATGTTATGTTAATATTTCAACAAAATAGAAATGTAATTTTGATCGTAATTTGAAGTTAATTCGGTGTACAATTAACATAACTTTTATGATGAAATTAAAATATAAGAAATGTTCATTTATATTTTATAAATGTAACAACTCAAACTTTTGATTGATGAAATTGATGAACATTTTTTGAAATTCATGTTTATAAAAAATGTATCTTGAGTAACATTATTTTCGAAATATTTATTATGTTAAAATAAAGTAGGTATATATAATTTATAAACCGAACACCTCTCTCTCTCTCTTTTATATAATTTATATTAATAAAAAATTTATTAATATTTTTAGAATGTAAAAATAACATTTTGTATATTTACTATTTAATTGTAAAAGTTAAATGTAAAATATATTTCAATTGTATCGACTTAACTGGCCACAATTCAGTACAAAATCACGACGTTTCAGCCCTTGGTTTGGGCCCTTTTCAAGTGTAAACTATAACATGGCATAACACAAAAATAAAAAAAGTCAATCTAACCATACGTAATGGAAGTAACAAAAAAAATAAATAGTACCTAAATCATCCGTAAGAATCGTCGTTGAAATCACAAGACATCCGTAATGTATGAAATTATTCCAGAAAGAGCATAAAAGCTAAAAAGTAATACGTGTTAATAGTGCTTAGATGTAATGACAAAATTAAGATAAAAATAAAAAATCATTACATGTCTTGTGTGTCCAAGAAGTACACAGTCACTTATAAAAATAACCGAGTGTGACATGCTGTTCGTACGGAAGCGATCGACCGACTGAGTAACGCACTTTTAGAACTAAAAACAATGAGACAGTAAATTGAAAAGGATGTTGGGATAAACATTTATAGGAGCGATTTCAAGTTGACATAATGAGCCTATCATATATAGGATATTGAGATTCTCTATATCTTTCTGCAAATAGGTCGTGTTATTAACAATGTCTGTCTGAATATTCTGCATACGATTCCTAAAAAACTGAACAGCATTATCAAGAGAGGTAAAGATAAACTAACTATTACCAAGAACACAGAAATCGTATGTTTTTTTTTAGTTCTAAAAGTGCGTTACTCAATCGGTCGATCGCTTCCGTACGAACAACATGTCACACTCGGCTATTTTTATAAGTGACTATTTATGTACATCTTCTTGGACACACAAGACATGTAATGATTTTTTATTTTTATCTTGATTTTGTCATTACATCTAATCACTATTAACACGTATTACTTTTTAGCTTTTATAATCTTTCTGGAATAATTTCATACATTACGGATGTCTTGTGATTTCAACGACGATTCTTACGGATGATTTAGGTACTATTTATTTTTTTGTTACTTCCATTACGTATGGTTAGATTAACTTTTTTTTATTTTTGCGTTATGTCATGTTATAGTTTACACTTGAAAAGGACCCACACCAAGGGCTGAAACGTCGTGATTTTGTACTTGAATTGTGGCCAGTTAAGTCGATACAATTGAAATATATTCGCTAATTATGCACTGGCAAGTTACGCAATTGTTTGTTTTTAAATGTAAAAGTTACACTATTTATTTGTTAAAAGTTTTATTTCTTAACAAAAAATATATTAACGTAACATTTTATTTTTGTTAAAAAATAATTAGTAAATAGTAAGTAATGGTAAAAATAATAGTAAAATAAAAAGTAATAGCAACAGTTAAATAGTAAATATACAAAAATGTTATTTTTACATTCTAAAAATATTAATAAATTTTTTATTAATATAAATTATATAAGAGAGAGAGAGAGAGAGAGAGAGAGAGAGAGAGAGAGAGAGAGAGAGAGAGAGAGAGAGAGAGAGAGAGAGAGAGAGAGAGAGAGAGAGAGGGGTGTTTGATTTATAAATTATATATATACATTTAAAATAATTGATAGGTATACTTTATTTCAACACAATAAATATTTCGAAAATAATGTCAAGAGACATTTTTCATAAACATGATTTTCAAAAAATGTTCATCAATTTCATTCGACCCGGAATCAGACTATGGGAAAAAAGAAAATTCTGAAATGTTATGTATATCAGAAAACTCTATAAAAAAGCAATCTTAAATCTGCTTGTGAACGAAAAGAATAAATGCACTTTTAATATAATTTTAAGTAAAGTATTAAACTAACAATAACTTACTAAACAATTTAATAGTATAATTAACAAAGGCTGCGTTCAGGAAGCGCGCTATCAGCACTATCGCATCATTCTATCTTTGTGTTTCACATCTAATAAACAATAAAGATATAGAATTACACAATAACACTGATAGCGCACTTCTCAAACACACCCGTAACAGTTAATAAAAATGTACATAGGTACATGACAAGATAAAGTAGATAAAATAACTCTGGTACTTCTATTATAACACAGTATAACAAGACAATAAAACATGTCGAGAAAAGTCGAGAAAATGTTGAAATCACACGAAGAATGGTAATAAGTAACGCGAAGTTATCCCCACTCCTGTTATATAGAGTAAAATCAACACTCTTTTTCTGTAAATTTTAACGCATTTAATTAATACATACAAATTGTGTTACTTTAACATATTTTTTAAATAATTTTAATAATTTTACATTTTATATTTATTAAGTTTAGTTAACATAGCAGACATGTGTTAAATTGACACATGAATATGTTGATTATTTAACACAAAAACTTTAACCAAATTTTTTTACAAAAATACATAAATTTTCCAACTGTGCAGTGTATTGAATTTCCTTCAATACTATGTGCTCTACTTAGGGCCGATTTGTGAATCGATAACGTAGAATAATACGGTGTAATCTAAAATGTGTGTAGACAAGCCCATAGACGTGAACGAATATGATGTGAATTCCGATGGAGCGAATAACAAGTCAGTAAACAGCGATCTATACCAAGCGGTGTTCCCGATCTATCATCTCAGCAAACTATCCGGGGTATTTCCAACGAGATTCGTCGGACAAGCATCTGGTAGATATCAAGGCCGATTAAGTGTCACCGATAGCGTTTACAGGTAACAACGAAAATAACAACATAAAGTTCTCTGTTCATGCAGATATACGGATCAAATTAATGATTTTAAACAGGATTGTGCCATAAATTTCAAGATTGCATCTACATGAATTGTTTAGGTTATTATATGTACGTGTACGGTTTTTATGCACTCGGGAAAAAAGATTATTTATAATTATACATATATATATATATATATATATATATATATATATATATATATATATATTTATATATATATATATTTATATATATGGAGGGGTAAAGACCACAGTGGTGTAAGTCAAATTTTTAAAAATATTTTTTCGTGTACATAGATGCAATTTATATATTGTATAGATTGCATTTATGCTACACTATTGAGTCATTTCCACTTTCCCGATATTTCACTTACCGATCAGCGACATTATCCCTTGGTTTACCCGGACGTTTTTTCGGGAATTTTGAGATTGCTTGCTCGCGATGCAAATTACGAATATCAATTTCATCCGAGAGTAATAATTGGGAAAATGGATCCAATATGTGATCATTGTCCAGCAAAAAAGTTTAAAACTTAAGCTAGAATGTGTTATTCATGCAAAAAAGTTAAACTACCGTCTTTAAATCAACCACCCGACACACTCCTTATGTTTGTCCACAATAAGGATATTGAAACACAAATAAAGTCGTTTTAAGAAAAACGACTCCCGGGCGAAGCCCGAGTAACCAGCTAGTCTAATATAAGATTATCATTAAAAATGGATAAATGGAAAGAAAAATTTGCACATTCATGATTTTGCAATCTATATACCCAGGTAGGAAACGCCGATACTCGAGAAACGGGCCAAGACTGGCACGGCTTGCCGACGTTTAATGCCCAAGCCTGGCCCAACTATTACCCGAATTTGGGTAGCCGAGGCTTGGCAAGCAAGTGCCGCCCAATATTGGGCCAAAGCTTGATAGCCAGTCCTTTTAATGGGACTCTGTTAAAACTAACAGAATTATTATTTTTTGTTTCAGTTTTGTGTTTATTTTATGGTATTTATTAGAAAATCTTTATAAATGCGTTTTTTAAGAAAAGTGAACATATACTAATAATATTAAAATATACTTTGATAAGTTTCGGATTTAAAAATATATATTAAAAAATTGATTGATTAATTCAAAGATTAATATAAAAACTAACTGTAGCTGAATTTGTTTCTTAAGATGATTTTTGAGAAATTATATATTTGCGCTGGTTATGACATATGTAGACTATATATAACACTTACATTAAATTAAGAAGTAGTCTACCACGCAAGGCAGTTGGCTCACGATCCAGAGGTCCCGAGTTCGAATCCCACCAAGGTAAGTGTTTTTTTCAAATACGAGAAATATTTATAATCATAGACTGCATCTTAAGAAACAAATTTAGTTAAAAAATAGTAATAAAATTTCGAAATAAATAATTTTTTTTGTCGGATGAATATTCGTTTTTCCTTTAGC
Source organism: Temnothorax nylanderi (assembly GCF_030848795.1). Classification (NCBI taxonomy): domain Eukaryota; kingdom Metazoa; phylum Arthropoda; class Insecta; order Hymenoptera; family Formicidae; genus Temnothorax; species Temnothorax nylanderi. The sequence goes on along the minus strand of NW_027250542.1, from coordinate 356 downwards.
ATTAAGAGGACTGCAATCCTCATGGTTAGAGGATATTCCTCTAGATTTGAAAATATCTTCTTGAGACTGTATTTCAGAGGAAAATCCTCTAAAATCAAGCGGGAGCCACTAAACGACAGAATATTTTTTTTGGGTGTGATTATGAGCCAATCATGGGGCACGTAAACGCCGTTGTATGGCCCAAGACTGGTGGCTAGGTTTGGCCGAAGCTTGTAGCCAGTGTCGGGCCAGTGTTATCATCCCGTCATACAACCAAAACTGGGCCAGTCGAGGCTAAGAAACGGCGCCCAAGATTGGCAGCCTGGGTGCCAGGCTTGGACCAAAGCTGGCCCCTTTTCGAATTCCTACCTGGGTAG
>NW_027250541.1:0-12723 GCF_030848795.1 Temnothorax nylanderi | reverse complement strand
ACGCTACATTGTACGTTTGCCGTTCAAAAACGGCCCCCCTCGCGTCGGCGACACATTTCGAAAGGCTTTCTTTCTGTACTCCAATATGGAGCGCCGACTCTCGCGGAAACCAGAAATCGCCGCGCAGTATCACAATTTTTTAAGGGAATACGAATCGATGGGGCACATGGAGGCTGTGCGGGCGGACGAGCGCCCCCCTTACCCCCCGATATACATCCCGCATCATTTTGTTTTACGCGAATCGAGTACAACGACCAAGTTACGCGTTGTGTTTAACGCCTCTAGCGCATCGACCGACAAAACCTCGCTCAATGATTTCCTAATGGCGGGACCTAAACTTCAACAAGACATCGCCGCGATAATCCTGCGCTGGCGACTCTTTCGATACGTGTACATGGCTGACATTGCTAAAATGTTCCGACAAATACTCGTGCATCGGGATGACGCGGACTATCAACGAATTCTTTGGCGCCCTCCCGACAGTCTGTTGATTCGGCTTTACCGCTTACTCACCGTGACCTACGGGCAAAAACCTTCGCCTTTTCTCGCACAGCGCTCCCTTCTCCAATTAGCTCGCGACGAAGGTAAAGACTTCCCCGACGCGGTCAATATAATCGAAGAGTCGACCTACGTCGATGATGTTCTTTTCGGAGCAGACGACCTTCTGTCTCTGCTCGAGAAGCGCAAGCAACTCGTGGGCATAATGAATCGCGGATGTTTTCCCCTTCGAAAATGGGCCGCGAATTCAGCCGAACTTTTGACGGATATTCCAGAGGACCAACGGGAATCCTCGGACTATCCGATCAATCACGATGACACGCTCAAGGTCCTCGGCCTGTCTTGGTCTCCGCGCGATGACTCGTTTCGTTTCGTAATTTCGTCATACGCCGTGACAGTTCATACTAAGCGCTCCGTTTTATCGTTTATTGCAAAGCTGTATGACCCCCTCGGCTGGGCGTCACCGATAGTCATCGCGGCCAAGATGTTGATGCAAGAGCTCTGGCTCCGTAAAATTGATTGGGATGCTCCCATCCCCGATGATCTTCTGCATCAGTGGATCAATTACGTTTCAGACTTGCCTAATATTAGCAAAATACGCATTCCTCGATGGACAGGGATGCGTCAAGATAAACTCGATGTTGAATTGCACGGCTTCGCGGACGCCTCCACTCGCGCTTACGCCGCGGTAGTTTTCCTCCGAATTGTGCATTCTCCCTCTAACATTCAAGTCATCCTCCTCGCGGCCAAAACGAAAGTCGCGCCATTGAAAACCGTTAGCGTTCCACGCTTGGAACTTAACGCCGTCGTTCTATTAATTCGATTGATAGAATGGGTAAGAAACACCACGGGCTTGATGCGAGCTCTCTTATTTGGATAGACTGATTCCCAAATCGTATTAGCTTGGCTTCTACAACATCCATCCCGATGGAATTCCTATGTCGCGAACCGCGTCTCCGAGGTGCAGACGCGCCTTCCGACCGTACGTTGGCAACACGTTCGCTCCCAGGAAAATCCTGCCGACTGCGCTTCGCGCGGTTTTACTGCCGCCGATCTCGTCAATCATGAATTATGGTGGTCGGGGCCCCGGTGGCTTAGCTCAACCACGGCCTCGTGGCCGATCCCCCCGACTCCTATTGAAAAGGACATTTTACAAACGGTATCTTCCGAAGCGCGTAAAGCTACCGTTCATCTCGTCGATTCAGCTCCTGAGTGGGATCTGCCCACCTCCTGCTCGAGCTGGATCCGACTTCTTCGTATTACCGCGCACATTCGACGTTTCGTTCAAAACTTAAAAAATAAAGTCGCCTCTTCGGTGATCGTCAAGTCTCCCTTGACCGCAGAGGAGATCCACGAAGCCTCCGTCTTTTGGCTTCGATCGGCACAAGCGACTTGTTTTTCGGATGACTTGAAGGCTTTGAACGCTCACGCCGCTGTATCGCGATCAAGTTCCTTACGCTCTCTCCACCCCTTTATCGGGAAAGATAAATTAATCCGGCTTGGCGGGCGGCTCGAAAACTCCGCGCTGAGTTACAATGAGCGACACCCCGTCATACTTCCCAGACATCATATTGCCGAACTTTTGATCGATCAAGCACACCGACGCTCCCTCCATGGAGGGACTCAACTCACGCTTAGATGTCTCCGTCAAAATTATTGGTTAATTTCAGCGCGAAGCATGATCAAATCTCACATTCATAAATGTGTTACATGCGTTCGACATTCCGCGAAAACCCCGACGCAACTAATGGGTGATCTCCCGAGTCCCCGAGTAAATCCTGCTCCTCCGTTCGCTCACACGGGCATAGATTACGCCGGACCTATGAACATTACCCCCGTTGTCGGTCGCGGTCAAAAGGGGAGCAAACACTACGTCGCGGTATTCGTTTGTCTCGCCACTAAGGCGATCCACCTCGAAAGTGTGGAGGATTACTCCACCGATGGATTCCTCGCGGCATTTCAACGGTTTGTCAGTCGCCGCGGACTGCCATCGGACATGTACAGCGATAATGGCACGAATTTTGTGGGTGCTGACCGCGAGCTCCAACGCAGCTTCCGCGCGCTTGTGAACAACCCCTCCCTTAAGGAAATTCTCGCTAACGACGGTGTACGGTGGCATTTCGTGCCCCCTGCGGCACCACATTTCGGCGGGCTTTGGGAGGCTGGAGTGAAGAGCTTTAAGCACCATCTCAGGCGAGTGACTGGTGCTCGCACTCTGTCTCGCTCTGAATTCGTTACGCTTTTATGTAAGATAGAGGCTTGCTTGAACTCGCGACCGATCTCTCCACTTAGCGACGATCCGTCCGATTATACCGCTTTGACGCCTGGTCATTTCCTTATCGGCCGACCGCTCACGAGCGTACCGGAGGAATCCGTCCTCGAAATCAATGCGAATCGTTTGTCGCGATGGCAACACGTACAATTAATGCTCGAACAAATCTGGCGTTCTTGGTCGTCGGACTATTTACATTCATTGCAACAGCGCGTTAAATGGACCGAATCTCACGACAATCCGAAGGTTGACGAGTTAGTTTTACTTAAGAATAACCTACTCCCTCCTTCAAAGTGGGAACTCGCAAGGATTCAGCAAGTCCATCCCGGACTTGACGGTCGCGTTCGCGTCGTCACATTGCGCACCGCCAATTCCGAGCTTAAACGACCAATAACGCAGATCTGTCGGTTGCCTGCATCTATCCGTCCACCGGGACCCGTAGAATCTCGTTAAATTTAAGCCAGCGTTTTTCTTCTCTCATTAGATTTAAGGACATTGTGTTAACTCTAACAAATGTATATAATGTATATAAAGTTGTATAATAAGGCGTCCACACGCTCCTCTGTGCGACCTTGTCAATCCCCGTTTGTTTCGCATTCCGTCGAATACGAGGCGGGCGGCATGTTGCGAATCGAATAAAGGAATATTCGCGAAGTGAATATTCCTGCGTGCGAACATTCTTCGAGATCGCTCGAATGGCTCCAAACCGCGACGGTTTACTTCCCCCCTTTTTTTTGTTGTTTTCGAGCCAACGGCCGGGTGTTTCTCGCGTGATCGCAAGCACCGCGACCAATAGACGATTTGGAGCCAATCAGCGTTTCTCACGTCACCGAATTCCTCGCGGCTTAACGCGAAGCTCCGGCCGCGATCCCTTGCCTGCTCCGGCCGGGACGGGCAGTGAGCCATCATAACTCGTACGCGATACATTTATCGACGTCGAGAACACGGAGTAACATAGCGAGTGCGAAATAGAAACGCGCATACCGTGTAACCCGCATTTAATAAAGGGACTGACTTTTTTCTTGTACTTATTTTCTTGTACTTTCCACGGCGCGCAGCGCGAAAACGTCGAGCGGTCCACTAACAGTCGTACTTTCGTTGAAAACTCTGTATCCTGAAAGAGCGTCTGTCAATTTGTGTACCTGTAAGTACTGCTTGAGCAACAAAATAATATCTGCATCTTACTTATAATAATAACACAACCACACAAAAAAAAATTTTTTGTTCTGATCTGGGGATCTGACCATGTTTACTTTATGTTTTTGGGGTCGCTGAATCCGAATCCGAGGTCTATTTAACCCCATCACATCAAGATTTTGCCATAACCTCAAAAAACTCATAATTTAAGCTATTAAACGCATATAACCCTAAGAATGAAGTTGTAATCTGAAAACCCAAGTTCTTAAACCCCATAACCCCATAACCCTATAACCCACTTAACCAAAAATCTATCAACTCCAATAACCACGTTTGTCAGACATTTAACTTCATATGTACGCGTATCTGTCAGGTCTCCAAAAATGCTCTAATTCTATGCACATTCATTCATGAGTCTCTTTTCGAGCTGTATCGAGTTCTTTTCTCTTCAAAAGACCTATGCAAAGGATTTCTTTTACGCTTCTTGTCTTGACCAAGTGTTTCTCTTTTGAGCATCCAGCAAAAATCTGCAAGCATATTAACGTCCCACCGTCCCTGATAGCGAGTTTCCATAACTTTAATATCTTGGTGAAAACGTGAGTATCTATAAACGATATTCCCTAGAGTTTCTGATGCCAAAATTAAAGAGGGGGTGTTTGATGGTCCTCAAATTCGGAAAATGTTCAGGGATAACGTCTTTATCAGTAACATGAATGATCGGGAGAAAGCAGCTTGGCTGAGTTTTCGAGAAGTTGCACGAAACTTCCTAGGAAACCGAAAAAGTCCACAGTACAAAGAAATAGTCGCCAAGATGATAAAGGACTACGAGAACCTAGGATGCTTGATGAACTTGAAACTGCATTTCCTGCACTCTCATCTTGATGAATTTCCCGATAACCTGGGACACTTCAGTGAAGAACAGGGTGAACGTTTTCACCAAGATATTAAAGTTATGGAAACTCGCTATCAGGGACGGTGGGACGTTAATATGCTTGCAGATTTTTGCTGGATGCTCAAAAGAGAAACACTTGGTCAAGACAAGAAGCGTAAAAGAAATCCTTTGCATAGGTCTTTTGAAGAGAAAAGAACTCGATACAGCTCGAAAAGAGACTCATGAATGAATGTGCATAGAATTAGAGCATTTTTGGAGACTTGACAGATACGCGTACATATGAAGTTAAATGTCTGACAAACGTGGTTATTGGAGTTGATAGATTTTTGGTTAAGTGGGTTATAGGGTTATGGGGTTATGGGGTTTAAGAGCTTGGGTTTTCAAATTACAACTTCATTCTTAGGGTTATATGCGTTTAATAGCTTAAATTATGGGTTTTTTGAGGTTATGGCAAAATCTTGATGTGATGGGGTTAAATAGACCTCGGATTCGGATTCAGCGACCCCAAAAACATAAAGTAAACATGGTCAGATCCCCAGATCAGAACAAAAATTTTTTTTTGTGTGGCTGTGTAATCTATACTCTGCTTGTTCACAATACTCCTCATTTCCCCTGGACTAGCTTGTTGGCTTAAAGTAGTGTGGAAATACAGAGAACATTTAGCTAATATGACACCGCGAAGTTTCATCATCCATTGATACAATGCTGGTTGTTGATTTGCCTTAAGAAACGTCGCACCAAAGCCCAATTTCTAGGATAAGCTGCTTCGATGTTCTTATTTATATATCGCTAACCTCCTTGCTCTGCAGAGTTCTTTCCCAAGCTGACATTCGCGTTTGCGCTCTATAGAGCGTTATCAGAGTCGGTAAAAACCTCCAGTTTTGAACTTCCACTTGCGCTTTCATTAATTGCACTAATGTTTTACATTCTAATCTGAATAATAAAAATTATTAGCTTCTTACACGCATTAAGGTCTACAATATTTCGCATTACTAAAAAATCACGAGGGGATATGCACGTTAAACTTGTCTTAATAGCAACCAAATGAGAACAGGATAATAAATAGCATTTCACTATTCCTTCTATACACTGCAACAATTCCTGATGCTTCTGTTACGTCCTGCGAACTCCACGATTTCTCTTTTTCGCGGAAATTCCTATTAAGCGCTTAAGATATCCCTTAAAAAGGTAAGGATAAATAAACTGAGCACGGACGGTTATCGATCGGCGAGTGATACACGCAAAAAAGTCGCCATATGCACAGTCAGTGCCGAGCCCCGCGGCGAGACATATACCGCCTTTCCTTTTAAACCGGAGTGCGCCGGAATACTCGCTCTCGGTGTTGAGCTCCACTGGAAAGTACGTAGCCGCCTTTACGGTCGTACACGCGTGTACCGGGATATGTATACGCTGTGTTCACAAGGCATCGTCTGCGCATGTCTCTAGACACTGCTCTCGGAAGGGAACGTCCACTTCGATTCGCCGTGCTCGTTCAGCGCCGAGAGACAAAGGTCGTGTTATGATCGCAGATGCTCTTTTTTTTTTTGACGCGGGGAAATCTTTAACTACCGGGTTCCCGGGCCAAATCGCAGATGCTTTACTAACTTTAAAAAAAGTGTAGAGAATACGTGTATGAATTTTATTGTTGTAATACAGTTGTTTTTTATTTCGTATATTAAAAAAGAAGAAAATATATAAATATAGATAAGAAATATATTTATAACATGCAAGAACAAAAATGTATTGAAAACTTTCATTACGACTGTAAAATTCTTATACGAATAAGAAGAATTCTTAGCGAGTGTAACTTTACAAAACATATTTTGTATTGGTACATGTTTTTGCTTCTTGTACACATGTTCCTTATACAGGGTGGGAGAAAAGTATGGAAACCCTGAAAAATCTCGAAAACTATAAGTTTTACAGAAAAATGTTTCAGACAAAAGTTGTTTGGTTTCGAGGGGGCCATAAGATGGTACCATTGGTTTGACCTTGGATGGTCGTTTAAAGCTCACGTAAACGACACCTTTAATTTCTTAAATGGAAACCCCTATTTTTCAATGCATATTCTTGTAGCTAATCTCGAGAGCTTTTCAAAACACTATAATAAAGTATTTTTTCATTAAGAACTTTTGGAATTATGAGGCTTGAAAGTTCTAGTATTTTGACATAAAATACAAAATATCTTGTAAAACATTAAGTTTTCGGTAATGTTACCTTAATACTTTTATGCACAGAATAATGAGACGAATCAATTGGTATGAAAAAAAGACATAGTTGCTTTTAAGAAAAAGTATGCAGATGCGTGTTGCAAATTACATATTTTTTCTTACAGGAACTGTGCCTTTTTTTTAAGGCCCCTGGAGCGAATTTTAATAATCCGTCTTCATTATCATTTCTCCGATCTTTTAATCTGACCCGAGTCGGGTCGAGTCAACAAATCGAAAATCGAAAACGCTATATGTTAGTGCACGATATATCATATTATCGAAAGAAATGATTACTGGACGGATTATTAAAATTCGCTCCAGGGCCAAGCAAAACAATCGGTTCTTTTCAAAACCACCAAATATTAAGACAAGGAACATCTCGAAACTCGAAACATCTCGACAACATATATCATGTTACGAATATCTTTCTATCCGTTTAATCCTTAATTATTTGTATAAAAAAGATAATAAAAATAATATAATATTTGTGAAAATAATGGTTAACAGCTACGTGATAATATCGCAGACTTTATATACTTCTTCACAATTTATAGCACATAAAAAATGGCTTCTCTTTCGCAGAAAATAATTCCAATTACCATAAACACGAGATACCATCACTTACATATAAAAATATTTTCTTCTTATATAAGAAGATATTTCAATGTTAGGAAAGACATTTTGTAAAAAGCAAAAATGGATAAAAATCGCATTATAAACTTAATGTTCAAATTAGAAGAATCTAGGAATTCATAAAATATTACAAAATAGATTTCGTATTCGATTAATCCTTAATTTACCTACTTTAATTTTAATATAAAAAAATAGGACGTGTTATCGCTCGTCGAAAGCAAAAGCTAAGTAATGTTACGGCCGATATTCCGAGCAATATTAATTAATTAGGGTATTAATAAAAAGCTATATATACATTTTGAATTACAATTATCGAGCCAACGTTTCGACCTACTTGGTCTTCCTCAGGGCATTACATTCAAACTTACAAGTAATATAAATAAAAATAATAATAACTGTTAGAGTTCACATTATCAACACTGAAAATTATAGTCATCGCCGATGAACGATTACGACATGCAAAAGAAATAAGGTCAAAGCCAACTTCGAATTAAACGCCGTCACAGGCCACATAATTACAATAATTGTTACCTATTGCAATAAATCCTGATCTGAGTTGCAGTTGACGGAGATGCTAATTTCGTGCATTTTCTGTATATTTTAAAAGGTTCTTGACGCAAAACCGATCTCTACTTTAATTCATTTAATATTGGACATGACAATTTCCGACGTTGAGCATGGCTGATACCAGGATCATACAGAGGAGTGCATTACTTATTGTAATCGGTAACAATTATTGTAATTATGTGGCCTGTGACGGCGTTTAATTCGAAGTTGGCTTTGACTTTATTTCTTTTGCGTGTCGTAATCGTTCCATCGGCGATGACTATAATTTTCAGTGTTGATAATGTGAACTCTAACAGTTATAATTATTTTTATTTATATTACTTGTAAGTTTGAATGTAATGCCCTGAGAAAAACCAAGTAGGTCGAAACGTTGACTCGATAATTATAATTCAACATGTATATATAGCTTTTTATTAATACCCTAATATTGCTCGGAATATCGGCCGTAACATTACTTAGCTTTTAATTTTAATATTTTATTTACTTATAAATAAGATACTGAAAATAATACGACATCGTAAAAATTATAAAATATCGCGAAACAATTTTTCATATACAATAGAATAATTATAAGTAATTATGTTGTAATTATAATTATCATATTATCTGTAATTATATTATTCCAGTAAACACATACTTAGTCGGTGGAATAATAGTTGCAGATGCATAATACAATTATAATTACCTACATAATCACCTATGATTGTTATACTGTATGTAATAAATATTAATTGTGTGTATCAAATTGTATTAAACATGTTTTTTTAATCAAATGCACGCGCGAGCAATACAGCGTGACTGACTATTTTTACGCGTTCGCGGTTCTGTATTTGAACCTTTTATCGACCGTGGCTGTAAGTAGGTCGGTAACCGACCTAGAGGTAGCGCGCTCATCTGCACCGCTCTGCACCGTAGCTCACCGGGTAACGGAACTCATTTATGCTCCTCACTGTACACTATATGCAAAGTAATGATCATTAAAGCCAATGACATTGTAAGAAATATATTTGAAAAATATATTTTTATCAACTATGTTAACTTGTACAATTTTTCCGAATTGGAGATCATCAGCAGAAATATTAGTAACAATCATGGTATTTGCTTTGTAACTTATATTATTTATATTTACATTACTGACAACTTGTTCTGTTACTGATTTTGAATGATTATTTGAAGTATTAGTTAAATTTGCGCCGAACGTAACGTCCATACCTTTATACTCTTCAACACTACAATTCATCGAACTTAATTCATGCCTAATCGCTATTGTTTTCAAAATATTCTTATGCGTAGCACAGTTTTGTAATATTAACTTAATAATTCTATGCTTCGACTCAAAACGCATGCACTCCAAATTAACGACAGGCCCAATTTGTAACATTAATCTAACGTAATGTAACAAGAAGTGAAATTTGGGTTTTAAATCCCCGTACAATTCTATATAAAGTCTGTGATGTTCCGTGATTAGCGCTTCTAATTGAAGCAAATAACACTTCGTAATATTGCACGAAGTCAAAAAATGCACCATTTCACGCAATTTTTTATAGAGCTTCCATGCTTTGTTATTGGATGGAACTTCTGTACCTACTAGAATTCCAAAGTAACGAGTAAAGAACAGCATTTCACTGGCCGACATTTTTCATTTCTGATTTTTTTTCAAATATTGCAAACTTATTTGGAGTGGAACGTTTCCTGATTCAAAATCGACATTAGTACTGCGTAATTGAAAATTGAGGAAGTCAATCGTAAACAATTTTTCTTGTACAATTAATGTTAAAAGTATTTGGGCCATTACGTAATTGCAAACACCTTCATAAAAGTCATGCATCAAGTCTACTGACTGATTTTCAATGACATGAAAATAGTGTAATGCATTAAAAATGCAATTTTCTTTAATATCTGTTTTAGCAAGATCGATATTTTTTATGTTATTTTCATATTTTTCTACTGTTCTGAAAAGTGCGGGATCTTCTTTGCTTAAAGTTTTTGCAGTACACCCATTCACGTAACATATACGACAGAAGTATGTTGAAGAAAATGACTTAACGAACCCAAAAATACTGTTTAACCCTAAAATCTTCTACAAGACCAATTACGAACTGAATATCTGATCTTGAAAGACTTAAGTGGGCATATAGATGACAAGTAAGTTTTAACACGTCTCTTTCAATATCCATTTTCTAACTTTAATATATATATATAATATATATGTAATATACATTAAAAAAACACTTTAAACAATGAACTGACAAAAAATGATAAAATTCAATAAATGACAAAAACGAATTTTTCTTAAATTTACTCAATTGGAATTAACTGTAGACATTAAAGCGCCTAGCTCGTTTATTTGTTTGTTTCCAATTATTCTCCTTTCCTTTTCCATGCAAAAAACCTGCTTTTGCAAAAAGCTCCACACATGTGGGCATGCAAGTGGATAATCGATCCTAAGTATAAAGAAAAATTTATATGCGAAGTCTACTGCTTCGACAGACTTTTCAAAATTATATATAATTTTGTTGAAGACAATGTGGCAGCATTTCAAACAACGCAGTGGTCCACAGAAAACAATGTATAATTGGTTTTCCACGTTACATTTAGAATACTTCTCTTCTGCTTCCTTCACTACGGCGTGTAAGTCTTCATGAACCTGAAAAATTAATACATTGTATCTTATATGTAAATTAATTAATATATTGTGTATGACGTATTTTGTGCAAGTCTTTCGGTTATTAGTATTGATATTGTAAATATCACACGCGCGCACACACACAAACACACGCAAGCACGCACGTTCAAGCTTTCTTGCAATAATAATTCCTAATATAATTGACAATCTTTTAATTAAATATTGTATACTTTGATGCGTTAAACTTTAGTCATAAAATATTACTGTCAAATACGTTTATCAGAACTTATTTCATAACTTCTGGTAAGATACATGTTTACTGGGTGTCCCACGACTGGCGAATAATATTGCATGTACGTATTCTACAAGACATTTTAAACGAAATGCCTTGTACCAAAATTTAATCATCATTATCACTACGGACCAACATCTATGTTTTGAGTAAACCGCAAGGGCCAACTAAAAATAATTCGCAGTAATTAAACTAGCAATCGAATCAAATCGCGGTACATGACTTTTGCTGAAAACTGTATGAAGAAACACCACCCCTAATAGTAGTAGTAGTAGTAGTAGTAGTAGTAGTAGTAGTAGTAGTAGTAGTAGTAGTAGTAGTATATTGACAAGTGTACATTTTTCGGAATTCTTAACCTTTAGAGGCCGGGGGTGGTCGAAATATCGACCACACAAAAAACACAAGCTATTTGATGTTTTCAGGCAAAATTTGTGTGTTGAATAAGGGAAAAATAGTAAAAAAAAAAAAACTCTTCAAGTCCTTTTCCCGGCCTCTAAAGGTTAAAAGAACCTACCGTCATTCAAAATCGTCTTATTTTGTTGTAAAATTTAGTTCACATCCATATAATCAGGAATGACAAAATGTTCTTCTTCGCCAGCGTTCTCAATTTTTTTGCCTTTCGTTTTCGCGACTGCAATGATTTTTCTACTAATTGATGGCCACTTCGAATGCAATCTTTCATTTATTCCGCAATCATCTGATGGATATAAATATGCATATTTTTCATTGAAATCCAAAGGTACCTGCACGAATAAAAGAAAACACAATAATTATACTAATCACATTCATTGTAATTCATTACACTATACAAAATAATTATGCATGAAATTATTTCTTGCGCATTTCAGTCATTGTAACAGAAAAAAAATTAATATTAACATTCTTTTGTGTTATTGAATAAAAGTGCAAAAGGTGCAATACATGCTAGAGTGAGCGCCAGTTCAGTTTTCAAAACTTTAAAAACCTCTATTATTTGTTCACCACTTATATTAGAAAAAGCATCGCTATGTCTATATTTGTAAGACTTTTTCCACGTATTGTGTACTTCAGTGATTTTGTTGATATTAGTAGGATCAAGCTCTTCCATTAAATTAGTTAAATCTAATTCTGTTGTACCTGTAATACAAGCAAAAGTATCTGCTACCACAAAATATTTACTGCGCACAAGAAAGAAATATTAACAAATAAATAAAAACGTCATATTATGGAGATAAACTATTTGTGTATAAAAATATTATTTAAAAATAAACTGTATTACTATTACGAGCTGTTGTCGCAGCAACTGATCTTGGTGCAACAAAAATTCCCGTCGATCTTAATATTTCTCTCATCTTTAAATATTCGTTTTGCAAGTAACCAGACGCATTCACTTTTTTTTGTGTAACACTTCGATCTGCACCTCTTAATACAAATGAGGGTTCATAATATAAACAGGCTTCTTCTTTCGGAAACAATTCAACGATTGAATTCGCTGCTGATTTGAAAAGTGAAGAACTTATACTGCAATTCAAATACATTCAATAATATCCTAAGTATATGTGGATTTGAATGCATATTATTCAAATATTCTCACGCGTAAGGAGCCGGCTTGATTTT
>NW_027250540.1:0-12743 GCF_030848795.1 Temnothorax nylanderi | reverse complement strand
TACATCTGAAAAAATTATTAAATTGCGAAGATCTCTTAGAAATTAATTAATTTTCATATAGATCTTATACACACGTGTGCCTCTATTCGCTATTTCTTTTAGCCTTGGATTAACTCGTAGCCGATAATTCCGAGGTGTTTTTCATGTACAAACTTTAGAGCACGATCATGCTACGACGTAACCGTGAAACCGATATATTCATGTTAATATGTCTCAGACCAGTAGTTGACCTTCTATTGAACTTTCGTAACCAGTTCGGGACTTGTCATTTTATAATTCAGAGCTCTGTAGGATATTTATGTTGCCATCAAAAGCTGATAATTATCAATCTCGTTTGTACTTGTCAACAAGTACAATAACATTGTCACCGTGCCTAATTTTATAGAAAATAAATCAAAATTGTAATAAAGTTTGCAGAACATCACGGCGATGACCGAACAATAATCATTCCAATGAGATTTAATCACCATTAAAAGGTAACGAGTAACGATCGCGCTGATTTTATTTTACGCAAAATCGCCAGCGTAGATTTCATTTCAAATTCGCTCATTTATATCGTTATTAGATAAGCGTAACGTTAAACCGACACTAAATTTCATCCCGATGAAAATATCGCCGAAATTTGCATTTTTAAATATTTTTACTACAAATTACTTAACGATCCGCGCGACTCGTATGACAAAATTGTTACTTGTTGCTCGCTAAACTTGCCGAATCGATTGCGGTATTTCCTTTCGCTGATTTAGCATATTTGATAAATCGCGCCGCTTCGTATTCGGCTCGCGTCGAATTTCGAAATAAATGAAAATTACGGACGGGCCATTTTTAACAATAACAGGCCGTTTTGCCAGCTAATTAAAATTATCGCGTGCAAAGAGCCGGTAACGCGCCGATTTCAGCGGCATATCCGATGCCGTTTCCCCTCCCACCCTCATATTGCAAATTTTTCTGTATGCAAACGAAGCCAGTGTCGAATAATATGCTGGCCCAGCGCGCGTCCTCATTGAGATTCCACACAGCAATAATCAGCCGATACAGTCGACTATTTTATTCCGGCAATCGCATTGTAAGCGCAATAAAGTATGCAAAATTTATCAGCACAGTCGACGTCTTCTCCGTTTTCTCGCGTATACATGCTATTCGATCACGGCATAAATTATTATTACATTTTACAAAATACTGGGTCGCAGGATCTCACCACCATTTTATTTATAACACGTAACGGCAACGTCTTATCGCGAAACTTGCGCGGGAATTGCATAATGACATGCGAGTCCGTAGACATGTAAATATTCTCGCATATAAATATTTATTCAAGGAGATTCAAATTATGTAGAAGAACTGAGATGATGGCGAGAGAGAGAGAGAGATAGATAGAGAGAGAGAGAGAGAGAGAGAGAGAGAGAGGGAGAGAGAGAGAGAGAGAGAGCAAGAGGGAGAAAAAGAATAGACAGGGTCAATATTAAAAATTAAAAAAAGTACGAAGAATTTGTTAATAATCTCTAATAACTTAAATTAAATTCCGTTCGACTGCATCGCTATTTAAATTACGGTAATAATTACGTAGTAATTACTGATTGTTCGGAGAAATAATTTTACATTATAGCGGAGAGAAAGAGAGAACGTAAACGCGCGCCGTTGAATAGACTCGATTATCACGTTCGTTCCCGAGACGCCTGACTCTTGGATGTGTACACGGTTCTTTTCGAGATCCGAAAGGAGACACGGACGTGTTACGTGTCTCATTTATTGTTTGTGATGCGCCATTCGGCCCTTGACTTGCCGTGCTAGCGTGCACACGACCCGCGACCTGATTCACGCCCAATCGCAATAAAGCGCTATTGAATCGTTAAAATGAAACGGAACGGTAGCCAGGCGGAGACAAAGGCGGAACGCAGTCTTTAAACGGCTCTGTAAGAATCTCGACAAAAATTGCTACGCCAATGCGTACCGATCTTGACTGTCTGCAACGCGATCTTTAATTAGGTAGGCAGTACTTGTGTCGGATAAACTTAAAAATTAAGCGGCGAACATTCGACAATAATTTAAAAATATAATATTATAGATTAAAAATGAAGCGGTAAAAAAGATATATGATATGATAGATATTTATTAAAAATGGTAAATATTAGATGAAAATTATGTGTGCGTCGATTAACGAGAGCTTTACTATAAATTAAATATTTATAGGGATTTTCTCCTGCTTTTTTTGTAAATTGATTATCGTTCGGATCAATGGGTCCGTCACTCCATGCTTCATTTCCTAAATCAAAAATCATGGAAGCGCAATTTTGTTGTCCGACGATTGCACGCGATTCTAATAAGCGCGTCATCCCCAGATGCTTGACAAATATTTTTTAAACAGTCACCGGTGCTTACGCCTGCTTTAAATTCGTTTAAATTTGTCCATTATCGAGGGCAGTTTACCGGATGTCGTTGTCACTGACATTTGCAAATAAAATCAAGCAGCCAATTTAAAAATTGACAATTTAAAAAGCATCACACGGATTTACATAGATTACTGTATTATATATTTACAAGGACTCTCTTTCCAATATTCGCTCCTGTTTCTTTTTTTTCAGATAGTCTCCAAAGACTTAGGCAAAATCTCTTAAACTACTTCTGGAACATGCCCGATATCACGGACGTCAAGATTCCTGAGGGAGCGAACACGACCTCCACAACTAAGGTAAATACTCGGCAGGACCCAATTTACAAATCAGAAATCAATAATCCACGGATTAATTATTTCGTCGCCGTTCGCCAAAGATCTATGATTAATCAGTAAGGATTATCGCCGGGCTCCTTCTAAAATCCTGTTCGGTGCGCCGCGTGTTCTCGGGAAATCAAATTTCGGCTTCGGAAACCGATCGTCGAGCGGCGAATCAACAACGGTGCCGATGCGTTCGCCAAGAGAGCGGAGTAAAATAATCCCACGCGGAGAGGAAGCTAGCTCCGCGTCGCGTCGCGCCGGCCCGGCCCGGACCGGACGCGTCGCGGAGAGATAATGCATCGCCAGCAATTTACGTACACGTGTAAACTGCAGCAACGAGATGACGACGGAGTTACACGGGCGGGAAGACGGGTAGAAGGGGGAGGAACCCCTTAACAATGGCACGGGAGTGCCGACTGTGCGGCGCTGAGGGGTAGGGAGGGGTGATCGGATTACCGCATTTCCCGTCGCGTATTGTTACACGCTCGGAATCTGCGCGCCGCCAGATCTCCCCCGATACGTAAGTCGCTTAACGCGTAATGCGGACCTGCCGCACAAAGCGCGACTACCGGAAGCGGATAACTGTGTCCGCCGAAAAGTTCGCCCGTCGCTCTCGCGAATTCCATTCCTCGGACACCGGCGCCGAAACTCGGACATTCGCGCGCGACAGTCGCGGACAGAAAAAAAAGAGAAAAGAAGAAAAGGGGAAAGGTCTCTTCTGAGACGCCACGGAGCTGAGAGAGATCTCTTCCCTTTTTTAGATCACCTTCCTCATTAACGATTATTATCTGCAAAATCGAGATATATAATCGACAGTTCTTCTTATTTAAAAAGTATCGAAGTTTGCATCAAGCTCGTTTACGAATAATACTTCTCTGCCGTTCAGACGTCGAGGAATTAAAACGTGAATGTGAAATATAAGAAGGATGCATTAAAAACGATGACATGTGAAAATGAGACGTGACTTAGCATTTTGTTAGAAAAAATGTACAAGTATTGTACGGGACTTTCCTCATTGCGCTTTCACGCGTAGAAAGGTGTAGAAAGTTTAATTAAATAGACCGCTTCTAATAATTCATCCCGAAGCACTGTATCTTCTCGTTAGCGGAGCAAACCGCAGACATCGCACTGTCATGTACTAAACGCAGCGTTGCAGATTCTTCAATAATGAAGCTTAATTAATTTTGATGATGCGTTTGTCAGTTGTAGAGCTGCAAACTATTCGATAAACCCGTTTGCGCCTCTGTCTGAACCAGTTCTGGTTCCTTCGGGGGGCACGTGTATGTACACATTACGTTATATCTTCCCGAAGAACTTTGCTGTCAGATAACATTTGGAGATTGAAGGAGAGCTCGAAATTGTTAAACCAATTCCCAGTAGCGAGGATTGCCTTTTTTTTAAACTGAATTCACGCGCGGCTTCGTATCTCGATAAGAGAGACCGAAGACGGCACCGCGTTGATTACACGCAGCTAATCTCTGATTCCCGCAAATGTTTTAATTGCAGATCATTAACGGCCACGTGGTGACGGTCAACGAGACGACTTACATGACCGGCGACGCCCTCAGCGGCACCGCGTTCCGCATTCGTATAATCGACGTGAAGCCGCAGAACGACACCGAGCTGACGCGCGACGGAGGCAACGCGGGACCGGAGTCAACGGTGAAGCCGGAGCCGTCGGAGAGCCGCGAGACGGTCGAGGACTTAAACAACGAGATATCGAAAAACGTGGAGACGCTGACCGCCTAAAAGGCGGTTGATCCGCTCGCGTGACACGTCGACGATCGACGGTATCTGGGTGGATCTCGGACAGAGGAGGAACGACCTTATTTACGTGGCTGTAGTAGAGTAACTTCGGTGCCACGCACCGAGTGTGCATCGCGTTAAGATACAAATATTACTGTAATATATACAATACATATATATAAAGTTGTGTTTCTGTTGTTTCCTATCGCTTCTCGATACGGTAGTTTACGACGTTTACTTGCGTCTCTCTGGGAAAAAAGATTGCCGTCGCTGAAAAGGATAAGTTAGGGATATTTATAAATACGTGGTACGAGAGTTGAGAAGAGAGGGGCTAATTGGTTTCAATTAACGATAATTTGTAGAATTTAATTAATTGATTAAAAAGCTTTTAAATGATTCTGAATCAAATGAAAATTCTCGGTTAAACGTGAAATTGAAATAAATGAGATGTAAAGCTCAATGCGCGTTCACGTTTTTTTAAACCGGACATTTTATACCTTGAACAGTTGCATTTTATGTCATGAAATACGCCTGAAAGACGTTCACTAGCGACGAATATGGAAATAAAATGTTATTGTGTGATTTCTTGTACTTCTCAGATTAATTACTTTCTTTGATCCTTTCTAATTTATAATATTCGTTATACGTCCATGTATCCGACATTTGAAAACTGTTAAAGATTTTTATACATTTTATAAATTAGTAGAAATAAAAGTGGTGTGTGATAACGTATGATATTTTGTAATCAATATATATATATATATATATATATATTTAAATATATATGTAAATTCTCGCATATCTCGTTCTACCTTACATGAATATCGAGCAAAAAAGGTGAAAGCACCGTTACTTGGAGCCACATACTTCGTGTATAATTCACATATCACGCTGGTTTACTGGCTAACAGTTATATATATATATATATATATATATATATATATACATAAAATCGTTTTGTAATAACTAATTATATTACACTGTCGTCTGCCAAGCGGAATATTTACGCCAGTCCAGTTTGTTACGATTTATGCGACCAAATACAAATATGAAGTAAATTACAACTGCTGTATCACATTATCATATTACTTTATATATTTATGGAACGATGCGAGGACTTTTATCCTGTTAAAGATTGCATAGAGCTGATATTTAATAAATCTACACTTCCTACGCATATGGGAAGCGTAGATTTATTAAGTAGAATATATCCAGGTATCCTATTCCTTTCTAGTTCTCCTCACAAATAGTATCTTCAGCGCTGAAAAACGCAAGTGTCGAGTAAGGCATGTAATTTTGTGATGAAAGATCCACACACACATAATTAAGTAAACGTCTGTAAACTATTTATGGAGGAAAAGTTTAATAGAAAAGGCTTCCGTGGGACGTCGATTTTTTATAATTTTATAGAAGGAAAAATGTACGTTCCTGTAGTGCTACTCTAGCGTATTTTTACATACGTACACAAATGTATTTACAGATTGTAAGTCGTGCTGTAAACTGAAATGTTGAGAAAAGTTGACGCAATAAAATGATAGTAATGTATCATATTCCGATAGCACACACCTATCTATGCGCAATGTGCAATTTACATAAGTTTACGATTTAATATCCCGTTCTAATAATTTCGATATTTACTCAAAATAATAATAAAGATTTAAATAAGATTTAAGTTTAGAGACATAAGTCTAAATATATTTAAAACGGATAAAAGTTATAAAGATCTAAACGAGACGGGTAATTTTTTACATTATTGCAGTGCCCATGCATGATAGATAACGTCCCGGGAAAACATTTTTTATATATAATTATACATAAAATATGTCCATACATGTTTTCTTTCTCTTATATAATTTCCTCGTATATTACAAAAAAAGAAGAATAAAAAATAATAATAAAAATAAGTTTTGCATTGTTTTTTTTTACAAAAAAGTGAAGTTTGAAGAAATGAGAAAAATTATCCATATATATAATTATATATAAATGTAATAATTGTATATAAAATTAATTATATACAGAATATTGTACAATCTAATCGCAATTTTGCTTTTTCTAAAGAAACAATGCAAAAGTAATTTTTCTAATTATTTTCCAATTATTCTTCTTATTATTTTTCTTATATATATATATATACGAACAGAGATTATATAACAAAGAAAATATGTATGAGCATAATTTATATGTAATTATATATAAAAATGTTTTCCCGGGATTACTGTTGTAACAGTTTACGTAAAATGTTTTTCACTGATATAGTTGTGTTAGAGAGAGAGATTGTATATATATGTCCTAGCACATAAGTATATTCATATATATAGAAGCGCGCGGCGCAGTCGGCATTGTTCGGGGGACGTCGGTCACGTGAGCCGACCGTGACTCGGTTGCGATGCGAGCCCGGACAAAGTGAGGCTGTAGGCGCATGCGCGGGCCAAACATGCTCGATCTCGTCGCAGCGCGAACGGCCATTCGTTACCGAAACGTGGATCGAGTCGCACGTGTATACGATCAGTACGTAAAAAGGATGTTGCATCATCCAAGAGATTTGTTAATCACTTCATCGAAAGGGACATTGATTCATCCCGCATCCGAACGAGAAGTTCCACGAAGCACGAGAGCTGGCCGCTCAGTTAATTACACGAAGGAAGGAGGGCCAGTATTCCAGTATATTTCTAAAGAAGGAAGGACGACTACTGCCGTTACTGTTTCGAGCATTCCCTCGTAGCTAATTATTATCAACATTAATAAGAGGGATTCAATTACGGCGCAAGCCAGTCACGCCATCCTTTCAAGGATGTGCCTATCCAGAAGCGACGATTCTGCTGTTTGTGAGGTAAACCAAGAAATCTATCGATGTTTTGCTAGTTGAACAGAGCCTTAGGTAACGTTCGTTACAGTCGGCTTGTATTCAATCTCTCTTTACAGAGGCCACTAAATTGGTTACCTCAAGGAAGGTCAACTTTCGGAAAGAAAGTCCTTCTTATGATAACAAACCTTTCTGGTTTTATAACGAAAAGCTGAGCTCAGTACAAGATACATTTTCATTCAATTGATTGCAATCAAATAAGTTTGTCAATTTCATTACGATTCATTTTGATAGTTCGAGAAACACGATTCTTGTGAAAAGAGCACATAGATGTAAAAGAAACTCTGTATTCTATGTTCATATACGTTAAGTTATTCTTAAACATATTAAGGATTTGTCACGACTATCTATTACGTTGTAAAGATAACAATCGTTACGGTGGTGATCTTGTTTACCATCTCTAGCTTAGAATTATTGAGTCATAATTTCCAACGCTGGAAACTGAATATTTCATACTTTACCTTTGATTTAATTTACTGTCTGATATTTAGTATGTATTCTGTGGGTGATAATTTCAGATGAATGATCCTTTTCATGATATACTTTTCTATGAATATTTATAGTAACCATTTCATGGTACATTTAAAGGTTTACATGCTTGGATAAGTCTTCTTATAATGACTTAACGTTAAAAGATGAAAACGAACAGAACCCTGAAGTGTTCTTAAGAAATACTACCACATTGAAATCAGATAAAGAAAGGGATTATTCACCAACTAATATTTATATTCTTTTCATGTATCTATTGCGTCACTGATTTATTGTGTGTATGTACATATGATTTTGTCTTCTGAAACAGATATTATTTAGCTTATAAGAGAAAATATATGCAACCTCTCTCGAACAAAATAGATCTAAAATTAATGTGCCGGTCCCTCCTTAAGATCAATAATTCTTTTGTTTAACTGAAGTTACACAATCCAACATATTTCTAACATTTTGGTCCTTCGAGCCGGATTAGTCATTCCGGATTAGTCATTCCGGATCAGTCATTCCGGATCAGTCGCTTTGGATTTGTAATCTTTTCAACTTTTCAAGTTTAGTATACAGATTCGAATAAAGATCGTAGTTAGAGACAATTTCAAAAGTTGAATACTGTTGTCATTCTACAATACCCTAGAAGGGGAGCGACACATTAACGTTCATGTACAAATAGAAGCACGTGAAGGACATTCCGCTTGAGTCGTTGCGAACTTGAAAATAACAAGGAAATCTTTTCTATTACTGTAGAAACAGAACGATATTCAGATATTATATTTTTTCGAATTAATATTGGATTTATTATCTCGTTCGGTTTAATACGTTTATAGTATTTATTCCTTCATTCATAATGAATTCGATAATCGATCATATACATCAACAACTCGCATTGAGTAATTTCATGGCTAACGCCTGCGATAATTTTGTCAGAATGGAAAGGTCAGGAATGGCGAGAAGAAGTGTAGACGCTAATCTTTTATATCTCAAAGGGAAATGGGATAGGTTTCAACAGAATCACGATGTTATTATACTCGCTATCACTAAACTTGCACGTGAAGACAAGATATTAATTCAGTCGCATTCCTACTTTACTGACGAAATATTCCCTGAAACAAGAACATGTTATTTAGCGTCGGTTGAAAAAGTAAAAGCCGGTATTTATTCGGAAACACAGAGGTCGCTAGAACCTTCATCAATTCGGTCGATGATTGATGAAAATCCCGTTACTAACGCGGTGCTTCCTTCGGTTCATTCAGTTGAAAGTGAGACTCACATGAATGATAGTGTTCATAATCCATATGCGCGTCTCCCTCGAATCGAAATTCCCAAATTCGACGGGACGCCTTCCGAATGGCTTAACTATAAGGATTTGTTCGCGTCACTTGTATTAAAACAGAAAAATTTATCATCCGTCGAAAAGCTACAATATTTGAAAACTAGTCTGATTGATTCTGCTGCTCATTATATTAAAAATACGTCTCTTACAGAGGAGAATTTTACAAAAACGTGGGAAGCTTTGTTGACGCGTTATGATAATCCTAGACTTCAACTTAACACTGCCTTACGATCTCTCATTCGTTTAAAGCCAATGACGAAAGAAGTAGCCAGCGAATTAGAACTAATACACACTACTGTCATTCAAATCCACCGAACATTAGAAACGTTACAGCGCCCAATGGGTGGGTGTGAGGACTTTCTCATATTTTTGACGGTCGAGAAATTAGACCCTGACACGGTCAAAGCTTGGGATTATAAACTGGGTTCGTCGAAGATCCCTCCCACGTGGGACGAGTTTGACGAATTTTTAATGACACGTCTTTTCTCTCTTCAATCTTATGAAAGATCTAGAACAGGCTTGTGAAGATCATTTTCTTTCCACTCATTTGAGGGATGAAACGGGTAGATACGTGGTAAGACTGCCTTTTAAAGGTTCACCCGAAGAACTTGGCAATTCGAAAATTAAAGCCGAAAGGATGATGCGTAGTCTAGCTAGTAAATTTGAAAAGGACTCCAATCACGCGGCTCTTTATAGGAAATTCATGCACGAATATAAGCAACTCAATCATATGGAGAGAATTTCAGACTCAACGCCTGAGCCGTCTTCTGCATATTACCTTCCACATCATGGCGTATTAAGGGAACAAAGCTTGACAACTAAATTACGAGTAGTTTTCAATGGGTCGTGTCCCACTTCTAACGGGATATCGCTGAATGACTTACTGCACACGGGTGCTAAGCTTCAAACCGATCTTTTTGACGTTCTTTTGTGGTTAGATTCTACCTTTACGCTTTCACTGCGGACATTGAGAAAATGTTCCGTCAGATTAAAGTAAATTCAGCAGATTGGGATTACCAACGCATATTTTGGTTAGACGAATTAGGCAAAATAATTATCTTTGTCCTTATCACGGTTACGTATGGATTAGCATGTGCTCTTTTCTTAGCTCTTCGAGCTCTTGTTCAGTTGGTATTAGATGAAGGACAGCGTTTCCCTCTTGCTAAATCTATCATGGAAAAAGGTAGATATGTCGATGAATTCCATGGAGGAGCTAATTCAATAATAAAAGCTAAACAGAGAGTTGCACAGTTAGACGCGCTCCTAATGGCGGGCGGATTTACTTTGAAAAAATGGGTTAGCAATAATCCGGCTATTCTTGAAGATATCCCGCCGGATAGGAAGATCACTTTTCTTCAAAACGATCAGGACAAGTTAGTTAACGTTCTCGGATTGACTTGGGACATCAATACCGATACTTTTCACGTCTCATTAGAACCTTCGATTGTAGGATCGATAACAAAACGTACTGTTCTTTCTGCTGTAGCTAGGTTTTTCGATCCTCTCGGGTTCTTGTCACCAATTACCGTAGCTGGCAAAATATTTATCCAAGAGTTATGGTTATCTAAGTTGGATTGGGATGAAGATCTACCCGATAACTTAGCTAAAAAATGGATTACCTTTACAAATCAATTAAAGGATATGCCCAAATTTGAGATTCCCCGAGGATAGGGTTAAAATCAGACGCTCAGCTCGAGATCTACGGTTTCAGTGATGCGTCTCAGAAAGCCATGGCTGCTGTTGTATTCTTGCGTTCTGTATTCATTAATGGTGAGATTAGGATTAGTTTCATTGCTTCCAAAACAAAGGTAGCTCCTATGAAAAAGCTCACTATTCCCCGTCTTGAGTTAAACGCTGCAGTCTTGTTGGTAAAACTTGTTTGTCATTTACTTAAAGTTATAATCTGAAACAGGTATTCATCTTTCTCGGAATAGATTCGGAAGTTGCAAAAAAATGGATAGAAGGTCATCCTTCTAAGTGGAAGGACTTCGTCCAGAACAGGGTTAGTTTCATACAACAGGCTTTACCTCAGGCAATATGGAGGTTTGTTCCAGGTAATGAGAACCCTGCCGACTTAGCTACTAGAGGCTTAACTCCTTTGCAGTTATCAGAATCGAAGGAATGGTGGCAAGGCCCTCAGTGGCTGTCTTTGAATCCAGTCATGTGGCCAGAAGAGTCACACACAATATCACCCGATGAGAATATGGAGGAGAGAATTCGTCTTGTATCCACCGTTCTTACATCCGAGGTTCCCCAGTTATGGGATCTTCTTTTTAAATTTTCAAATCTCACAAAATTACTTAGAATCACCGCGCTATGTCGTAAATTTATTTTTAAGTTAAAGGGTATCAAGAAATTAGAGTTAACCACTTTTCTTACTGTCAGTGAACACTCGACAATCACTTCCTAAATCAAATTCATTAGCCATCCTTACTCCTTACCTTGACTCAGATGGGCTTTTACGAGTAGGTGGTAGACTACAACACTCTCAATTGCCGGATAACGCTAAACATCCTCTTATTTTGCCTAAGACTTCTGCTTTTACTACTTTAGTGATAGCTGACGCACACTCTCGCACGTTACACGGAGGTACACAGATTACGTTGTCGATTAACTGATGATCCTGATGACATGTCAGTCTTAACCCCAGGACATTTTCTTATAGGACACTCTCTCTGTACCATTCCTGAACCATCTTTATCGATAATACAAGCTTCGCGTCTAAGCAGATGGCAACTTTTACAGCAAAAGCTAGAAAGTTTTTGGTCACTTTGGTCCAAAGAATACTTACAAAGACAATTATCTATTTACAAGTGGAATAAAGTCAATCCTTCGATAACTGAAGGTACTGTAGTTCTTTTAGTAGATGAACGATACCCACCCTCAAAGTGGCCATTGGGTCGTATCATTAAAACGCATCCAGGTAAAGATGGTCACGTTCGTTTAGTCACAGTTCGCACTCAAGCATCGACTTATCAAAGACCAATTACTAAAATCTGTCCTCTTCCGGTTCAAACGGAATCATTCTGAATTATTCGTTAATCAGGTTAACGAAGGCGGGCGGAAAATGTTAGAAAGAGAGATTGTATATATGTCCTAGCACATAAGTATATTCATATATATAGAAGCGCGCGGCGCAGTCGGCATTGTTCGGGGGACGTCGGTTACGTGAGCCGACCGTGACTCGGTTGCGATGCGAGCCCGGACAAAGTGAGGCTGTAGGCGCATGCGCGGGCCAAACATGCTCGATCTCGTCGCAGCGCGAACGGCCATTCGTTACCGAAACGTGGATCGAGTCGCACGTGTATACGATCAGTACGTAAAAAGGATGTTGCATCATCCAAGAGATTTGTTAATCACTTCATCGAAAGGGACATTGATTCATCCCGCATCCGAACGAGAAGTTCCACGAAGCACGAGAGCTGGCCGCTCAGTTAATTACACGAAGGAAGGAGGGCCAGTATTCCAGTATATTTCTAAAGAAGGAAGGACGACTACTGCCGTTACTGTTTCGAGCATTCCCTCGTAGCTAATTATTATCAACATTAATAAGAGGGATTCAATTACGGCGCAAGCCAGTCACGCCATCCTTTCAAGGATGTGCC
>NW_027250539.1:0-12795 GCF_030848795.1 Temnothorax nylanderi | reverse complement strand
CTGCGCGATCACTACATAAAAGCCTTCAAAAAGTGTCCGGAGAATTAGACAAAGAGGGAACGAGGTAGAGGTCAATTGCTCTCTTTTTCTAATGTTTCTATTGGTCGCTTTTATCCCCACCCAGAGGATGTAAGGAACGTATTGCAAAGACGATGAACCCATTTCTTCGTTTTATAAAGAGTGTGTTTATCGTCAATTGACGTCGTACATTAATTCTGAAAAAAACATTCTTTAATATAAGTATGGTGTTCACGTGTTTCATCTGCAAAAAGAGATCAGACAAATCGCAAGATTTGTCGTTTCATCGGTGAGTAATAGTTTGTAACTGCAAATATTATTATATTATTAGATTAAACAATTATTAGATTGGGTTATGTATCACGCATGTGACACTTTTGTGAATTTTGGGTTATTTTTTGATTGTAGATTTCCGTCAAACTCTATCGCTCGACAACAATGGCTAGATATTATCGGAAAATCGGAAGAAGTCATAGGAAAAGCAACAACCATTTGTTCGAGACATTTTGACACTGAATGTTTTCGTTATGGGCTAGTCGACGGAAGAAGGTTTCTGAAAAAAACCAGGGACTAAACCAACTATAAATCTTGGTATAGGTGCTCCAATAAATATTCCGAACACAACAGAATTTTCTTTCATACAAACCAGTAATATCCCAACCAATGAACCAGCATTGCGATAAAGTATTGAAGAGTTGGCCACATCAAATAAGTAAGTATATTATGTATTTTATTTTAAGTTTTTAAATATTTTTGTTTATGTAGTATTAGAGTTAAATATATATATATATATGGAGGGGTTAAAGCCATAGTGGTGTAAGTCAATTTTTTTGACCACTTTTTTTTTCTTCTTTTTTCAACATATCTGTATGTGTAGACTGCATCTATGAACTTAACTCGATAGGTTAAAAAAAGTGACTTACACCACTATGGCTTTAACCCCTCCATATATATATATATAATATATGATTTTGTAAATATGTATGTATAATATTTTATAGGCGGAAACAAGAACCACCACTGACTGAAGTTATTGCTGCAAAAAAGATTCGACTAACTGATCTCACATGGGAAGAACTTTCCCGAGTCATCAATGCGAGGAAAAGCTTTGTGGAACGCTGCAAAACAACAGCTATTAAATAAAGAAAAAAAGATTGAGTGCTTACAGCGTAAAGTTCGACGGTTGAAACAGAAGGTTTCGAGCTTGAAGTTGTTGACAAAACATTTATTTAAGAAGAATTTAATAATGGAAGATGAAGTAAAACTCTTACACGTAAGTGATATAAAGGATGCTGTTAATGAACGCAATGAATAAATTAGTACATTAATTATTATATAAATATGAGAATAATCAATGTCAGTCTTGCAGTAGTCTGCGGCAGATCTTGGTGCCTAATAATAAATTATTGAATTTTACAATCTCCTGCTCATGTGAACTGCGCGTCACATATTCGTCGATCTTCAATTATTGATTAATTATTAGATTAGATTAGATTAGATTAGATTAGATTTTGTAAATGTACATACTGTAAGTTTATTATTTTTATTTTTCTGAAATAATCACAGCAAATAAATTAGTAAATTAATCATCGAATTTAATAAATCTTCGCTTATGTCGTAATTATACATACAGCAATTGTAATTTTATTTAAAATACTAATATCAAATTTTATTTCATTTTATTAAAAAATTTTTATATTGCAATTATTTGCATTGGACTCTATATTTATGAAAGGAGGAATCTGCAATGTCGGCTTTGGTTAAATCTTGGTGCGACATAGCATAAATCAATTTTACTGAATTTTTCATTTACTTAGAAATTAATTTATTATATATATTATTTATTTCCTTTAGTCTACGATGGATCCCGTAGCTGAGGCCTTGTTTAAACAAATCATTTCAAAGAAAAAAAAAATCTTAGAATTCCCATTACAACTACGAACCTTTGCATCAACTCTTCTATTTTTGTCACCAAAGGCTTATGCATATATACGAAAAGTATTTTCTCTCTCTCTACCTCATCCTTCCACTGTTCGAAAATGGTTTACGTCTATTGATAGTAGACCAGGAATATCTAAACCAGCATTGCAAGTACTTGAAGGAAAGCTGCTACTAGCTCAGAAAAAGAAAAAAACTTTATTATGCAGTGTTACAGTTGATGATATGGCCATTCGAAAGCACTTACGATGGAATGGAACAAAATATACCGGTTTTGTCAGCGATGCTAATGATAGTAGCGATAAAAAGAAAAGCACTGTAATGGCAACCCAAGCCATGGTAGTGATGGTCGTTTGTTTAAATGAGCATTGGAAAATTCCTATGGGCTATTATTTTATTGATAGTTTAAATGGAGAAGAAAGAGCACGGCTTGTATCACAATGTTTAACGAGTTTGCATGATATTGGAATCAACGTAGTTTCACTGACATTCGATGGAGCACAGAGTAATGTAAAGATGGCTAAGAAGCTAGGTGCAGAATTTAATTTTACAGAAAAAGCGAGCATGCATTTTCCGCATCCTGTTACCAAAGAGCCTATTTTGTAATAATTGATGCCTGCCATGCCATTAAACTAGTTCGGAATGCGTTAGCTACAAGAAAAGTTCTGTACGATAGTGAAGGAAATGCTATAGAATGGAAATATTTTCAGGCCCTTGTAAGAATACAATACAAGTACGGATTACATGCAGCCACAAAAATTAGAAAACGTCATTTAAACTGGGCCCAGGAAAAGATGAAAGTTAAATTAGCAACACAGACATTCAGCGCGAGTACAGCTCACGCGCTCCATTTTCTTAGATGTGATGTAAAACATCCCGAATTTGTTGGATCTGAAGCCACAGAAAAATTTTGTCTCATTATGAATAATTGTTTTGATCTTCTGAATTCTCGACAAAAAGTGGCTAAAGTTTCCAGTAAACAATGCATAAATAGAAACAACGTAGCTGAAATCCGATCAAATATTCAGTTATACAAGACTTTCATCAGTACACTTAAAGATGGTAATAAACCGATTTTTGAGTCAAAACGAAGAATGGGTTTCTTTGGTATCATGAGCGCCTTAGAAAATATTGTTGCTATATTCGATAAATGGTCAACGTCAGAAACTGCACCCTTAGAGTATTTGCTGACATACAAACTCTCTCAAGATCACGTCGAGCTCTTCTTCTCAGCTATTAGATCTCGCGGTGGACACAACAACAACCCGACCGCCGAGCAGTTTGAGTCTGCATTCAAGTGGTTATTGGTTTATGCACAAATCAAAGGCTCAGATAATGCAAAGTTCTCGATAGGCCGGCTCCTAAAACTCATGATAATGATATTGTTGACATGCATAAAATCAGTAATCACTCTTAGGGTTTCTTCAAGCACTTCTTTGGATCATGACTATTGTATACCCTCGGTATTTATGAATGTTAATAAAACGTACATTAATCACATTGTCGCGTACATAGCAGGTTTTATAGCTAAGAGTTTGAGCAAGTCTGTTAAATGTGTGGATTGTGTAAAATTGCTCAAGTCTGAAAAATCTTTCTCCATTATACAGACTAAGAAATGTCAAGGTAGATTAATGAAAGCTTCGGCTGATTTAATACAAACATGTCTAATAGCAGAAGAACGTTTTAGAACACATAACGTTTTTCAAACCAAAAATATTTCCAACGTCTTGATAACAAGTACTCTTGAATATATTCCACCCACTGTGTTTGAGAATAAGGGAAACTGCGGAGATGATCACCGTTTAAAACTACTTGTTCAGATTCTAAAAAAAATTTTTAAAGTTCGATTACACCATGAAGGAACATCCAACTTAGAACAACGAGAGCAGCTTAGAATAAGATCGAAATGTAACAAAACTGTTTATTTAAAAATCAATAAAACTTCTCGAAATTAAATGTAACATTTTTGTTGTTTTTATTAGTATATAATATATAATGTTTATATTGTAACATGTGTTATGTAAAATGGTTATAATGCAAAATATATTACAATATTTGAGAAAGGTTATGCACAGAAATTCTTGTGTATTATTATTTATTTGATTGTATTACTATATATATATATCCGCGTATTATACTATTTTCCGAAATCAAGAGACACGGTATAGTGTCTCGCGCCAAGTACACGCGGAGCGAGACCGACCGTGACTCTTTTACGCGACGCGACGATTTGCGAGTACTCGAGAAGTTGAGATCTCGATAACGAGTTTGTATAAAACAAAGTATCTAAATGCTGTTTAAAGTATATAAATAATAAAAATATAAATTTGTCGTTATAATGGAACAAATAATAACATTGAATCAAATCGTAACGCAAAAAATTGAAAATATATTGTTGACCCCCGGGTGCAAACGCTCTTCTTGCTAAAATCACATATTCTCTTTTCAATCGCATACCTTGATTATGACATAGACCTGCACGGGAGTCAGATCGTCGGCAGCAGGTATGCCTCTTTCCGACGCCATGGAGAAGAGATTCATGATGGTAGTCGCGCAACGAAATACACACTGCAACTTATCCCTAGGAGTCTTATACGCCGATATCACAGCCAATTCAGCCTGCGCCCATGACCAGGGGCATTCGTAATGATAAACCTTTGGAATGCGTAGGTCCTTGTGATTTGGAGTTACGACTTTCGCCAACTTTTTTATGTGACCGTGAAGAAGCTGGTCCCTATATACATCTCCATCTTCATTTAAATAGAGCGCATTGTGGTATACCCGTGCCATGACGGTTCTTTCCACCACGACTCTCGCCAAATCTAACTGGTTGGCGCTCGCCGCTGAAAGTAAGAAGTTCAGACGTCTCTGAGCACTCCGCTAAGATCAATTGCGAGATAAATAATTATATTCATGTACATTGCCAGATCGGATCGTTGTCCATTTCCGCGTGGACCTTTCCTAGAAAATTATCCACGAGATCCTGTTTCTCGTCAGCTAGCGTAAGCTTTTTAAACTCTTCGCAGAAACGCAGGAGGAAAGCCTCCTTTTTTTCCAAAAATACCCTCACACAAACGGATACAAGATGATTATTGATAGCATCCTGATCGCACTTAACTCGCACGCATAATCTGGAAAATATTATTATTAAACGGTTAACATCTTACATTTAAACATATTTTACATTTACTTATACATTACATACAAAGATGATATTTATATATAAATAGTACCTATCTAAGTGAGCTAATGTCGACAGCAATCCTTGACGACATCTGATTAAATATGCGATATAAGGAGATCGTTTTTGATAATCCTCTCGAAGTGATTTGAAGAGCTTTCTACATCCATCGTCATTAAATAGACGCACGCAACGTAAGTTTCATGAAGATGAGCTATTAATGCCCTATCCTGCAGGTTTATAGCTTCTGCCAATTGTAGTTGTAAAAACGCAACCAGTTCGTTTTCTTTCTGCGACCAACAATGTCTTTGTAATAAAATTTTATATGCGAATATTTGAACATTAAGTAATTAAGTAATCCATAAAAAAATCACACTTTGTTTTGTACGCCATGATTAAAAAATAATACAATAAATACCTCTGAAGTATTCCATGGAATGTGTTGAAGGTCAGCAGTGTTAAGTACTAAGTACCATACATAATTTTCTTTTAGCATCCGCAAAAGCATAAGAGAGTTCTACATTATTCGGATCGATTGAAAGTCTTTCGTCTTCCACCTCTTTTGTACGGGACTGATTGCTTTCGACCGAGGCTGTATCGCTAGCTGCGCTTGGCTTTCTTCTGTATTTCGCTAATATATCATCGGTAGTATCTGAAATTAATCAAAAGAACAATTTATTACTGTCTAAAACTTGCAGGAAAACTTTTCCTTTTTTTTTAGCATTACTTTCCGATTTATCTTCGATTCGATTCTACAAAACTATTAAAACAGAAACCGTTTATATTGTAACAAAATAATATACGATAATTGTTAATAGTTATTTATTAATATCTTACCGCCCGCGACATTACCGGATAATGTTACATCTTCCAACATAATCTTGCGTAATCTGTGCCTGCACACATCGACGCCGTCGCCACCAGCTTCTCGATCGAAACATCTGTCGTCCGTCACGCGGATTGCTTTACCTCTACGATTTCTCAATGACAATTTTAATTTACCAGGAGCATTCTCTGGACTTAGCTTGGCTTCAGTTTTGCCGTTTGCTATGACAGAACCCTCCTGCTGATGTTCCCCATCAAGCCTCACATTCTCTTCCTCCGCCTGAGTCTCCATTCGCGCGAAGAGCACGTTGATCATCTGCGTGAGAGCCACCGCACAAGACTCTCGTATGGTCACGTAGCATAACGTAACGTGAGCCAACGCACAAGAAACGTATATTGGTTAAGCCCGTATCAGACTACGGATTAGGATTGAGATTGGATTGAAATTTAATCAATCAGAACAGAGAAAACTGATCTCAAGTTTAGTAAATTTTGCTCTGATTGGTCAAGTTTCAATCCAATCCCAATCCCAATCCGTAGTCTGATCGGGGCATTACGGCCGTTACGGCGTTATACGTTTCTTGTGCGTTGATCTACGTTACGTTACCATGCGAGAGCTTGTGCGGAGGCTCTAACCGATACGTTTCTTGTGCGCTGACTAACGTTACGTTACGCTACGTGACCATACGAGAGTCTTGTGCGGTGGCTCTGAGAGTCGCATGGGCTGTTGTTTGATTCATCAGGTTGCGCGATTTTCTGCCGATGTTAAGGCCCGTATTCATAGCCAGTTTTATAGATGTTAGCCTTAAATTGATAGAAATAAACCTTAAGTCGTAGGCAAATAAACCAATCTTCGATTACTTTAATGTGAGATAATTTTTCGGTTTTTTTCGTTTTTAAGACTAATAATAAACCAACAAACGCTAAAATTAGACCAACAATCATCAGCAAACGATTACGCATCGATTAGGCTTTTTTTTAATTAAAAATAAAATTTTTCCGGCTAACTTAAGGCTAATTTTTCTTTTTTAATTTAAACAAAAAT
Source organism: Temnothorax nylanderi (assembly GCF_030848795.1). NCBI lineage: Eukaryota > Metazoa > Arthropoda > Insecta > Hymenoptera > Formicidae > Temnothorax > Temnothorax nylanderi. Next base: position 5,788 of record NW_027250539.1, on the reverse strand, counting down.
TAAGAACCAACAAACGTTCTAATTAGGCCAACAATCACCAACAAACGACCAACAAACGATTGAAAAAAAAAAAAATTAATAAAGTCGAAGTTGACCGGCTAACTTACGGGAGGTGGGCATTTTCACTTCCAAAAGTCAAAGAAAAATAGAATATTCGCAAATTTAGCCAAAAAAATGGCTTAGCAAATCAAAAATACTTTCCAGATGATTATTTTTGTCTCTGGCTACTATCTGATACATTTTCAAGCCTTTCGATGAATTTTGAACAAAGATATTCCGAAGTTTTGAATTTCGATCACTTTTGTCTACGATTGTACAGCTGCAATTTCATGGACGCTAGAAACCAGCGGCAGCGTCAAGAAAATGTGGTGGGGGAAGAAGTTCCGTTGAATTTTGCGGTACGCTAAAGCCCGGTGTCCACGATGCAAGAACTGTGTCAAAGTTTCGGTTTAAGCCAATGAAACTGCTACTTTTCTGTAAGAGCTGCAAGTTGATTGGCTTAAACCGAAACTTGGACACAGTTCTTGCATCGTGAACACCGGGCTTAAAGCCTTGTGTCCACGATACTAGAAATCGGTCCGAGTTTCGGTTTAAGCCAATCAACTTGCAGCTCTTACAGAAAAGCAGCAGTTTCATTGGCTTAAATCGAAACTCGGACCGATTTCTAGTATCGTGTACACAAGGCTTTAAAGCCCGGTGTCCACGATGCAAGAACTGTGTCCAAGTTTCGGTTTAAAGCCTTGTGTACACGATACTAGAAATCGGTCCGAGTTTCGGTTTAAGCCAATCAACTTGCAGCTCTTACAGAAAAGCAGCAGTTTCATTGGCTTAAATCGAAACTCGGACCAATTTCTAGTATCGTGTACACAAGGCTTAAGCCAGTCAACTTGCAGCTCTTACCGGAAAAGCAGCAGTTTCATTGGCTTAAACCGAAACTCGGATCGATTTCTAGTATCGTGTACACAAGGCTTTAAAGCCCACGGTGTCCACGATGCAAGAACTGTGTCCAAGTTTCGATTTAAGCCAATGAAACTGCTACTTTTCTGTAAGAGCTGCAAGTTGATTGGCTTAAATCGAAACTTGGACACAGTTCTTGCATCGTGGACACCGGGCTTTAAAAAGCTGAGACGGTCTGAACTTTTTCCCCCACTACATTTTCTTGACGCTGCCGCTGGTTTCTAGCGTCCATGAAATTGCACCTTTCCACTCGACATCCTTAATGGGCGTGTTCAGCAGACCAAGCCGCTGAGTAGCAGTCGAACGTGATTGGCTCTTACTTTTAGAACCAACCAATCAACGCAGTGTGTTGATAAGACGAACTCAACAGTTGTGTCTGCTGAACGCGGCCAATTATTGACAGTTCGTCGATCGTCGTTCTGTCATTTAACATCGTTATATATTTAGGGCAGATTAATTGTAATTAGTCTATTGTTGAACTACTATAGCATAATATCTTATAGTTGTTGGTAGTTGTTTAACAACAATGACAATGTGCCCATTGTAGTGACTGTAGTGAACGATTTTGACAGGCAGGAAAGGTGAATGTTTTTTGTACTGAACATTTTCCTAGCACGTATATTATCTCGTATACATTCTTATTATATTATGATCCAAATAATTCCTAAAGATAGTATCATTACACTATTTTTTTCATTCTATAATTATTAAGAATTTATTTTTAAGGGTGATATGTTTTAAATCGATTTACTTCTTTATAGGTTAAGTGATGTGTGTTTAATAGGTGTAAGGAAAGGGGTGAAAATAAGGATGTTACATCGGCCCCATAATCTTGTCAACTATATTCGTAACATAACATGCCGTTACCATGTCGATCAATTGTGCATATTCCAAATTGGATCGATTAAAAGGCACGCCAGTATTTTAATAGTGCCCAAGTATGGTACACGATACAAAGTACATATGTTTTCGAATTCTCAAAACATCCTTGCTAACAAAAAGATAGGCAGGCATGGGGATTGCAGATGGACTTGCGCGACAAGATTTTCATCCAACGATGCAAAATCTAATAAGATAAGTCTGAAATAAAACTAGCTGAGGAGGTACAGCAGAGAATAATAGAATTAAATGAAGAGAAACTAGGCAAATTAAAAGAGAGAGTATTAGACATAGAGCCAGTTATTTTTGATGAAAAGGAGAAGGGAAGGGGACAGAAGCTTGTTGAGAAGCAGCCTGCGGGATCCAAAGAACCATCAAAAGATGACGTGTCGAAAAAAGGTACCACAATAAACACTGATTTAAATTCTAAATACTAATCTTCTGATTTGTAGCGAAAAAGAAAATGAGAGTCGACAAGTCGACATCTTCTTTGGAACGTAACTTTATTACACCCGTGAGAGCTATGGCAGATTTTTTATTAAAGCCTTCCGATCTGGAGACTTTGCCAAAAACAAAAAGACGTTCTCCGTATGAACTTGAACCGCCTATTACAGTGTATTGGAGGAAAGATGTCGAGGCTAAGTAATAGAACCAACTTTTTTAAATAAATTTCTATATACTCTCTTATATTGAGATTTTGAAAATATTTTATAGTTCTACCTTTTTATAGAGCTTTAGAAGTCTGGGGATCCAGAGAGGCTTTGTTGAAGGAACTTCTGAAGAAGGAAGTTGAGCGGAAGATCTATCAGCAAAGTAAATATGTATATCCTCTTATTTTCTTCTGTTTGTTTAATTCAAGTGGTCCCTATAAAAAAGAATATCTGCTCAAGACAGAGAATATCTGTGCTTAGAGATTGTTTGTCCATCTAACAGGATCATTTATATACATCCTGATAATCTGATAGGAATATTCTCTTAGAATAATAACACAGGCACACAAAATAAAAAAAGTGGTCTGTACTTTTGACCAGACCCACCTATCTTTATGTATTTTGACGCGCTGAATCCGAATCTGAAGTCCGTTTAGCCCAAACACCCTCAAAATTTCGAGTAAATCGCAAAAAATAGCTAAAAATTGCGAAAAATTACGTTAACGAGTGCGAGAAAATTCGGAAAAATTTTTTCTGACCTGGATCAAGTGTGTTTCTTTTGTATTTTGACGCGCTGAATCCGAATCTGAAGTCCGTTTAGCCCAAACACCCTCAAAATTTCGAGTAAATCGCAAAAAATAGCTAAAAATTGCGAAAAAACCACGTTAACGAGTGCGAGAAAATTCGGAAAAATTTTTTCTGACCTGGATCAAGTGTGTTTCTTTTGTATTTTGACGCGCTGAATCCGAATCTGAAATCCGTTTAGCCCAAACACTCTCAAAATTTCGAGTAAATTGCAAAAAATAGCTAAAAATTGCGAAAAATCACGTTAACGAGTGCGAGAAAATTCGGAAAAATTTTTTCTGACCTGGATCAAGTGTGTTTCTTTTGTATTTTAATGCGCTGATTCCGAATCTGAAGTCTGTTGAGCTCCATTACTAAAAAAATTTGGCAAAATCACAAATTAAAAAAAAATAAAAATCGTGAATAGTAAAAAATCCAGAAAAAAAATATCATGGATATGAATTACTTCAGAACAAATTGTACGGAATCAGGTTTACTTTGATGTTCTTCTTATACTGTTTTTCTCCTGTAGCGAACTCTTTTCTCTTTGAATGACCTATACAGTGGGTTTCTCTTTCTCTTCTTCCCATTCTGATTCGTTTCTCTCTTTAGTGTCCAACAGTAATCTGCCATCATGTTGATATCCCATCTTCCTTGGTATCGAAACTCCATTTCACGTATATCTTGATGGAATCGTTCTCCTTGTTCTTCACTGTAGTCTCCAAGGTTTTCAGGAAAGTAGTTAAGATGAGAATGTAGGAAGTGCAATTTGAGATTCATCAAGCAACCTAACTTTTTAAAATTTTTCAACAACTCTTCAACCAAAATCTGGTAATCCTCACTCCTCTCATTTCCTAAAAAGTTCTGAGATACATTCCTGAAACTTTGCCACGCTGCTTTTTCAGTGTCATTCATTTGTGTAATGAAATTTTCGTCTCGAAAAAGAGTTCGAATTTGAGGACCATCAAAGATACCCTCTTTCAATTTCGCATCACTTATCGCGGGAAACTTCTTTCCTAATTGCACTTCCTACACATTCTCATCTTAACTACTTTCCTGAAAACCTTGGAGACTACAGTGAAGAACAAGGAGAACGATTCCATCAAGATATACGTGAAATGGAGTTTCGATACCAAGGAAGATGGGATATCAACATGATGGCAGATTACTGTTGGACACTAAAGAGAGAAACGAATCAGAATGGGAAGAAGAGAAAGAGAAACCCACTGCATAGGTCATTCGAAGAGAAAAGAGTTCGCTACAGGAGGAAAACAGTATAAGAAGAACATCAAAGTAAACCTGATTCCGTACAATTTGTTCTGAAGTAATTCATATCCATGATATTTTTTTCTGGATTTTTTACTATTCACGATTTTCATTTTTTTTTAATTTGTGATTTTGCCAAATTTTTTAGTAATGGAGCTCAACAGACTTCAGATTCGGAATCAGCGCATTAAAATACAAAAGAAACACACTTGATCCAGGTCAGAAAAAATTTTTCCGAATTTTCTCGCACTCGTTAACGTGATTTTTCGCCATTTTTAGCTATTTTTTGCGATTTACTCGAAATTTTGAGGGTGTTTGGGCTAAACGGACTTCAGATTCGGATTCAGCGCGCCAAAATACAAAAGAAACACACTTGATCCAGGTCAGAAAAAATTTTTCCGAATTTTCTCGCACTCGTTAACCGTGATTTTTCGCCATTTTAGCTATTTTTTGCGATTTACTCGAAATTTTGAGGGTGTTTGGGCTAAACGGACTTCAGATTCGGATTCAGCGCGTCAAAATACAAAAGAAACACACTTGATCCAGGTCAGAAAAAATTTTTTCCGAATTTTCTCGCACTGGTTAACGTGATTTTTGGCTATTTTTAGCTATTTTTTGCGATTTACTCGAAATTTTGAGGGTGTTTGGGCTAAACGGACTTCAGATTCGGATTCAGCGCGTCAAAATACATAAAGATAGGTGGGTCTGGTCAAAAGTACAGACCACTTTTTTTATTTTGTGTGCCTGTGTAATTGGTACAAAGATTGAAACACGAGCTTTTCATCGTAGATGTTTTTACGGTCAAGCGAAGATTAAGAGATTACAGACGGGAAATTGGCAGCAAGACAGAGATAATTCAGAAGGAAGGTCTTTTTGGAAGATCTGGCAAAGTGGTATTGACTGCGATTGCCATGTACGTACTGAATTTATACGTATGCATGTAATTATGTAAATTTTCTCGATTAATTTCTTCTTTTCCAGAAATGCCAGTAATTTCTTGTGCAAGTTAATTGCTTGGTTATATACCGGCTCACATAGTATGTTTTCCGAGTGTGTACATTCTGCAGCGGATACCTGCAATCAGCTGATTCTAGCGTACGGTATTCATAAATCGGTGCAGGTAAATAAATCATTCACGCCAAGAATTTCAGGATCTTCCGAGCTTAATTTGTTTTATGCCAATTATTTTGCAGAATCCCAATCCTGATCACCCGTATGGTTATACGAATATGAAGTACGTTTCCTCATTGATATCGGGCGTAGGAATCTTTTGTGTTGGTACGGGTCTTTCCATCTATCACGGAATTCATGGTCTTCTTTTTCCCGCGCCATTAGATTCTCTCTTTTGGGCGTACTTCGTCCTGGGTGGATCTCTGCTATCTGAAGGAGCTACTTTAATGATGGCATTACACTCCATAAAGAAAGGCGCGGAGGAAAAGAAAGAAAGTCTTAAACAGTTTGTCCTGGAAGGA
>NW_027250538.1:0-12809 GCF_030848795.1 Temnothorax nylanderi | reverse complement strand
ATCTCTCTCTCTCTCTCCCTCCCTCTCTCTCAATCCCTTCTCTCTCTCGCTCTCTACTCCTTTCTCTCCCTCATCTCTCTCCCTCTCCCTCTCTTCTCTACCTTCTCTCTCTCCTCTCTCTCTCCCTCCCTCTCTCTCTCTCCTCTCTCTCTCTCCCTCTATCTCTCCCTCTCTCTCTCTCCCTCTCTTCTCTCTCCCTCTCTCTCTCTCACTCTCTCTCTCTCCCTCTCTTCTCTCCCTCTCTCTCTCTCCCTCTCTCTCTCTCCCTCTCTCTCTCTCCCTCTCTCTCTCCCTCTACCCCTACTTCATGTATAATTCTTTGAAATTCAATCAATTATTTCCCAAAAAATTAAAAAATTATAAAAACCGGTTTCCAAAAAGATCAATAACAAAAATAGTACACTTTATAGCACTTTCCGGGAAATTCTACCCCTACTTCATATACAATTCTTTAAGATTCGGTCAATTAATTCCCGAAAAATTGAAAAAATTTTGGTACCGACTTCCAATAGATCGGTAACGAAAAATTATACACTTTATAACACTCCCCGGAAAATTCTACCCCTGTTTAATCTATAATTCCTTGAGATTCGGTCATATATTTCCCAAAAAATTAAAAAAATTAGAAAAAATCCGGTTTCCAAAAAATCGATAACAAAAAACTATACACATAGTAGCACTCCCCGGAAAATTCTACCCCTATTTCATATACTTTTGGTAAAAATTTGATCAATAATTCTTTGAGATTCGGTGAATTATTTCCCGAAAAATTAGAAAAATAAAAGAAACCGGTTTCCAGGAAATTGGTAACGAAAAACTATACACTCTATAACACTCCCCGGGAAATTCTACCCCTATTTCATATACTTTTGGTAAAAATTCGGTCGAATAGTTCAAGAGTGTATAAAGGACATACATACATACATACATACATACATACATACATACATACATTCTTTTTTATATATATAGATTAGTTTTAAACACATATTACAAAACGTTTGAAAAACATTGCCTGTTGATTGAAACCGCAAAATTTCGGCAAGCTACAACAGAGGCTGGATTTTTGAATTTATTCGCAAGAGAAAAGTATGCGCAAATTCTACTCTTACAGAAAAGTTGCAAGTTGATCGCATGGCTTTTAGTTAATCAACTTGCAACTTTTTTATAAGAGCAGAATTTCCGCATACGTTTTTCTTGCGAATAAATTCAAGGATCCAGCCCCAGGTGCGCGCGCGCTGTGCCTTAAAAGCCTCATTAAGAACGTATAAAGGTCTTATTTGAATTTAATTAAATTTAAATTAGATTTAGAACTTATTAAGAACATATAAAGGTCTTATTTGAATTCAACATATTAAGAACATATAAAAGTTTTATTTGAATTTAATGAAATTTGAATAAAATGTACAACTTATTAATTTCATATATGGTTTGAATAAGATTAATATTTAAATTGAATATATTAGCTAATTAAATCCTTATTAAGCCAAATTAAATACGAATATTTTGATGATGAAATGATACTGTAAGAAGTACGTATATATACTTTGTATACTACGAAACATACGTACGAGTATACACGTCGATTAAGAATATACGACATGTATTCATATGTTCGAGATTTTTAATCGAAATGTATATCGGCATTTCTTCTTATATTCTTAATTAAGTTTTATATATAGAACAAATATGAGCCATATTAATGCAGTTATTCAGCATTAATTTAAATCAAATAAAATTTAAATGGAGATTTTATTAAGGTCCATATAAAGTTCATATTTAACTGTTTTCCGCGGGTTATAGTTATCAAGAAATTGTAAAAATAAAAAAAACAGGACCACATTTATTATTTCCACATTTCAATGTCGATAATAACGTATTTGGGTTTCAATTGTACAAACAACTCTTTTTAAACCTTAAGAAACAGCAATTAAATGCATTCCACATATTTATTTGCTAAAATTCGTTTATTTCACGCGACGAAAATCTAACCTATATGCTTTCCCCCTGCCGCGCCGCCTGCCTCGCACCGAGAACTAACCAACCTCCTTAAGGACTCCGCTCGCTGAACCGGATTCCTCGCCTCGATCCTCCCTCTCGGACGCTAGCTGCCGCAGCTCTCCCTTTCCTGGCGGTGAGCTCTCCCTGGTGATCCGACTCTCGCTCGGTTAGTCTCCAGAACACGCGCCGCAACGATCAATCCGTCAAGAAAGAAATAACGGACTCGACACGTTCGAAGAAACGCAAGCAAGTGCGGCCATGACACCTAACGAGTGAGGAAGGAGCCGGGGGCTCTTTGAGAGTGGCGACTCGCGCGTCGCGCCATCTAATGTGAAACGATCGGGCGTTGTAAAACGCGAAAAGAATTCGAGCGCAATATCTGAACAAATTATTTAATTTTTAATAAGTCCAATTATTAATATTTATTTTCATAATTAACTTATTTTTTATTTTGATAAATGTAAATACAAATATCTTATTGTATTAATATTTAATATTAATAATTTAATTATTAGTTGCTTAATTTAACTTCTTGTTTAATAAATGAGCGGATGTAGTACTGAAAATGTACCTATTATATAATATTTTAATTTTCAAAATTGTCAAATTACAAACAGGAATTTTGTTGTGACTTTTACAGTTATAAAGTAACTATTTAATGGAAATGGAAACCTAAAAAAATTAATATTGTAACGCAATTATTATAATGCTCAAATTATAAAATATTTACATTATCCATGTCTGCCAATACAATATAATTTTTTATTCATATTGCATTCTATATAATGGCAATGTTATTATATATTTGACAGGCAAATCAAAATAGCTTTGAATCGATATCGAAATGATGAAATATCCATGTCTTAACAGAAAATACATAATTTGCCTGTTTTTCGATACATATATATTTAAAATGATTAAAAACCCACATAGCATGCATATCAAAAAGACGTCCCGAAGATATCCCGAGAAGATATCCTATCTCCTAAATATATCTTCTTGATATCTTCTGGACGTCTTTTTGATATGCATGCTATGTGGGAAGCCAATGACCTACATAACTAAAACTGAAATTATAAAATATATGTACGATGTAGACAGTATAAAATAATTAACATAATTAAACATGCAGATTTGTGGTTGATAATGACAAAATTCAATAATAAACCTATAACCTAACAGACTACAACGCAAGACTAACATAACTCGCAGGTTTATTAAAATCTTATGAATCACAATTTTTGATTAAATATGAATATATGATGGGTCAATGGGAACACTTTCAATTAAATAAAAATTTAATTTGGGTGTTAATTAAAATTTTATTTGTTTCAAATACAAATAAAATTTGAACTCAGGATGGTTAGATGCTTATTAAATATTAATATGATCCATATATGCGCCTGGACAAGTTAAATCCAATAGCAAGATCTTATTTAAATTTAATTTCGATCCAAATTTGGAACATATTTAAATTTAATTACTTTTATATTCAATATTTGGTTTTTATTTGAGTTTAATTTCGTTCATATAAATGACTAATATAAACCATATTTAAAACATATTTAACTCTTTTCCGCGGGAAGGAAATAGATTTTTTTGAATTTGGTTTCTTTAATTCAAAGAAGCATTGGGTACATTTAAGAAAACATTTTTCTGAATGTAAAATATTTTCTCGAAACCTAATACTTCTTTAAATTAAGGAAATTAAATTCAAAGAAATCTATTTTCTTGCAAATAATATTTTTTTTTTAGTATAGGTACCTTAAAAAGCTATATAATTATTATGGCTGCAGCTACAAAAATAAGTTAGCTGTGACATCTAGAATGTGTTGTTATATTATCTCGATGCCACAGTTACAATCGGCAGCTATATTCTTCACAAAGATCGTTCTAGCTGTAGTATCGAAACTCATATTTATCCAATGCAGTAATTAAAATTTGGCAATAGAACCTAAATTTTCCAGAAGATATTACTCGAATGTTGCTGCTATAAATTCTATATGTGGCAAACAACATTCTAGCAGATACGAAAAATAGCGATAAATTTTTGTTGTGACACCTAGAAATCTACCTACATCAGCAAAACATTTCTTTGAGTGTAGGGGAGACCGGGGCAAAGTCATCACCGGGGCGGAGTCGTCTTTACAGTTATCTCGAAATCTGTATGTTGTTTAACTCACCATTAATATTGTAAACGCTAATTATGGTACCCATGTGACCAACGGAGTTTAGTGAGATTATATGCCATGTTGTGATTTTCATTAAGGCAAACGTGTTTTCGGAGGTCAAAAGTGAAATTTCTTGCGCGTCGAAAATTTTTAATATTTTAAATATTATTTTCTCTCCGAATCTCGAGATAAGTGATTCTGAAGAGTAATGCATGCTGAACACGAATCCAGTAAAGTTTTTTTTATTTTCGTTGATTTCTAATATTTCATGAGCGATCAAACTTAAAATATGTGTCCGGGGCGAAGTCGTCACCAAGCCACCGGGGCGGTATCGTCACTGTGACGACTTTAACCCGGTGGTTCCACTCTATTTTTTGTTGCAAATGTGTCGTTGTATTTCTCAATTGCAAGAAAATGTTACGCACGTACCATCGCAAAACGACTCCCGTCGACAAGGAGCAACTCAGGAAGGCAGTTCTTGCGATAAAAAAAGATAAAATTAAGACAAAAGTAGCCGAAAAACAATTTGGAGTCCCGAGAACTACGTTGAACGACTGGCTAAAGAAGAATAATGGTGAAGTAGCACACTTGGATGACATGGCTGTACGATATCATGGAGGCTTCGGGCGAAAATCAAAGTCAAGGAAGCAGCAGTGGTCGGATTCCAACGAGGACTTGGATAATATGTGCTGCGTGTGCTCAGAGATGACAGAGAACAGGGCTGACGAAAAACAGTGTATTTTGTGCGAGTGTAGGGCATACAAGTGCGTGCGCTTTTCTTGTAATTATTTTCCGCCATCGTGTTTTTAATTAATGTTTCCATTTTTCTATTAAAAAATATTTAATAAAATGTATCTTATCATTTTTTATGATCGGAATGATGTATTTTCATTTAACATCCAGTCCGAGAATGGAGTGACGACTCCGCCCCGGGGGTGTGACAACTCCGCCCCGGAAATTTTAACATTTCAATTATTGCACCTTTGTCGTTTTTACTCTATACCAGTTGAACAAAGCGACGTAGACTAAAAATGCTCTTATAAATTTTGTAGCCAAGGGTTCACTCTTTACAACGGTATACCACATTTTACTAAAATTATTTGTTTTGTTGTTGAAAATCGGCACCGAAAAAATAGTGACGACTTCGCTCTGGTCTACTCTATAGTTAGTAAATGCTATGGTAATTATCAAATTGATTAGTAATTATTATCAAAGTATTTAGCATTACTTACTAAACTATTTAATTGGTTTAACTGTATATAAATAGATTCTACTAACTATTTTGTAATTATTACCAACTGGTTGATAACAAATACCATATTTGTTACTACTTATCACGGAGAAAAAGTTACGGTTGCTACAACAGAATAATAATGTTAATTTTAGCTTATCCATACAAAAGGGTTATGGAAACCATTGTACTCTGAAAGTGACCTATCTGGTTGCCCCAACTTTAGTGAGGGTAGCTGCTATATGGATGTTACAACCATAATATATGGATGTTACAACCGTAATGATTATGTGTAGGTACGGTTCCTGCAACCATAGTTATATACATATATGTTACCATATCTTAAGTTCCTTCTATATAGCATTGATTTAGAAAAGGAAATAACACAAAAAAGAGAATATCACAGAATTGATAAACTTTTTCCTATATTAACATAAATAGATATAAAATACTTCTTCGCCAGTGATAAAATAATAAAACACGAAAATTCGTCGGCCTAACTGACAATAATTTTAATCTTAATCACAACGACGTTTCGACCTCTGCTTTGGGTCCTTATCAAGTTATAAGTTATTTAGCAATGCTGGAACAACACAAATTGCCGGTATTACACAGAAATTAATAAACAATGGTGCAAGTATAAATGCAAAACTTACATTCAATTGCGAGTCAGGTTTTGAATCTTATTATCATCGTTAAAACTATATGCGGTCAGGAGGTACAACAGAACGAACATTAGAGACATGACCGTGCCGTGTAAAGCTCGGAGAACGAATGGTAAATACATCATAAACAATCGCAAACTACCGTGAATTATATAGAGGGTAAAGTCTAAAGCGAAAATATAATTTGGTCATAAACTAATGGTAGATTCTCGGTGTCTTTTTGCGAGTTGATAGCATCTGTATTTTTTTTAATGAACAACATTTCCGAAATTTCACGTTTTTTGAGGTTTTGTTCCTTATGTAAGATTTTGACATCTTGCCATTTAAAGTTGTGGTCGAAATCTATTCTATGCTTGCTAACGACGGAGTGCTGGTTGGAGCGCTTGTTAAGCGCTTTAGATAATCCGAGCGTTAGATAATCATAGGCATCGTTTTCAATGTTGGTTATTGAACCTAGAGATAAAAGATATCAACTATACGATTTCTTGTTTACAACCTGAGGGTCGAAGGATCGAAGACGCCTTGCGTGCGTCCAACAAGAACAAAATAGCGTACTTTAATAACATGACCAAACATAAATTAATCAATAAATTTAACAACTTAAAAGCTAAGCATAATGAACAATTAGAGACTTTCCTTAACATTAACACGAGTAAATGGATAGTCAATATCAGCAATAAGCAGATCCCGGATAATGTTTTAAAGATTCTAAGTCTAGGCAGCAAGTTTGAACTACCGGTCAACCCACACAATAAAAATGACCGTTCTAGAATTGTTTTAGACGTCCTCAGGAATTTTGAACAAAATAAGTATATGTTCGCAAATGGAAAAGTTAATGAAGTGCGCTGTTTTTAGTCTCTAATTCACTACATGATTTCATAAAAACAAACAAGAGATTCAGTTTTATTGATCGGCACATTTTATCGCAGTTTTCAGTTTGTAAAAAGTACCTCAGTGTGTCAACTCTGACCTTTTCGTCACTAACGCGGATAAGGGTCAGACTACTGTCATTTTAAACAGACATGACTATATCACGCAAATGAAAGCGTTGCTTAGTGATCCATCTACAAATAGAAAATTGAACAAAGACCCGATAAAGAAGATCACTTCGAATCTTAACAGTTTAGTGAAATCATGGCTGAACAACGATATTATTGACGTGAGGGTTTATAATGTACTAAATTGTACGAATGGCAACCTTCCACGTTGCTACGGGCTCCTGAAGATCCACAAGGAGGGCTATCCGCTTCGCATAATTGTATCGGCCATTGGAAGCCCGTTATATAATATCGCGTCCTATCTACACAACATCCTCGATAAGGCAGTCACGAAACCGATTTCTCATGTTGAAGACAGTTGGTCGTTTGTAAAGAGTATGAAGCAATTCAGCATCCCTCCTGACCACATCCTTGTCTCTCTCGATGTTGTTGCGCTGTTCACTAACATACCCATTGAACTTGTTTTGCCCGGAGGAAAAAAGGTGGGATGCAATATCGAGGGAGACTCGGATGAGTCTGGATCAGTTCCTACACGCTGTCAAGATGGTTCTGAGCTCCACTAGTTTTTCCTTTAACGGTAAATTTTACGAGCAAATCTTCGACAGCCCAATGGGTTCCCCCCTCTCTCTTATTTTGGCTGACATAGGGATGGATGAGAAACTTGCTGCCTTCGCCCCTTTGACTCTCAAATTAAGATATTCCGCCGTTATGTGGATGACATCTTTATGTGCATTCCGAGATCAATACTTAATGACGTTGTCGTTGCTTTCAACAACTATCACCCTTGGCTCAAATTCACGTATGAACTGGAGAAGAACAATGGTTTGAGTTTTTTAGACACGATGGTTTTTAGATATCATAATCGCTTAGTTACGAACTGGTATCTAAAACCAACGTTTTCGGGCCGTTACATCAATTACTTCTCCAGCCATCCGTTGAAATACAAGATCAATACCATCATCAACTTAGTCGACCACGCAATACTCTTGTCAGACGAGCGGTTTCATGACGAAAACATGAACCTGGTAAAATCAATTTTATCGAACAATTGTTTCCCAGACGCGTTAATAAACAAACATATTAAAAAAAGACTTGCGGAAATTAACAAGCGGTCGAACAATGATGACAGCGTCAACAACGATGATAGAGAATATAACATCCCAGATCTGAAAAGTTATGTGCCCATACCCTATCTAAAAAATTTTAGTGAAGGCTTGCGAAGGACCTTCAGTAATTACGGCGTAAGCACCCTATACACTGTTCCTAAGAAATTAGATACAATAATTAAAAAAGGGAAGGACAGACTAGAGAATAAGAAATGTACGGGTGTGGTCTATAAATTCGAGTGTTCTGATTGTAGTGCTTGTTATATTGGTCAGACCAAAAGACACTTGGAGACCCGTATAAAGGAACATTGTGCTGACATTAACAAGCGCTCCAACCAGCACTCCGTCGTTAGCAAGCATAGAATAGATTTCGACCACAACTTTAAATGGCAAGATGTCAAAATCTTACATAATGAACAAAACCTCAAAAAACGTAAAATTTCGGAAATGTTGTTCATTAAAAAACATACAGATGCTATTAACTCGCAAAAAGACACCGAGAATCTACCATTAGTTTATGACCGAATTATATTTTCGCTTTAGACTTTACCCTCTATATAATTCACGGTAGTTTGCGATTGTTTATAATGTATTTACCATTCGTTCTCCGAGCTTTACACGGCACGGTCATGTCTCTAATGTTCGTTCTGTTGTACCTCCTGACCGCATAGTTTTAAAGATGATAATAAGATTCAAAACCTGATGCGCAATTCAATGTAAGTTTTGCATTTATACTTGCACCATTGTTTATTAATTTCTGTGTAATACCGGCAATTTGTGTTGTTCCACCCTTATGAAAAAGTACACTCAACTTTGATGGTTAACACCCAAAGTTGAGTGTTAACACTCAAATTTGGGCGTAAGTTTAGTGTTTGTCATCAAAATTAAGTGTCAACACTTAAATTTAGGTGTAGATTGAGTGTTGACCATTAAGGTTTAGGTAAGTTGTGGGTTTAATCCTCAATGATAAGTGTAGGGATAAAGTTTGGGGATTAAGCCTCAATGTTTAGTGTAGGTTGGAGATTGATCCTCATTGTTGAATGTTGGTTTGGTGTTAACAGGGTGTTAACCTTTAATGTTCTATGTCGATTTAATCAGTGTCGCCATGATCCCTTTATCGTTGGGTGTCGTTTAAATGTTATTGTGTTAATCTTTGTTAAGTGTCAATTGACGGCTTGGTTTATTGGAAAAGTGTTTCAGATAAAAGTCGAAAGGTTTGAAGGGGGCCAATAGACGATCTTATTGGATTTTGGATCCAGTGACTGTATTGAGCCCAATAGGGCCTAAGTCAAATTTTTTAAATAAAAACCCCTATTTTTTATTGTACCATCTTTCTCTATTTATTAATTTGAACAACTTTTGTTTGAAAAATTCTTTTATTTGCTTAATACTTTTTGAGATATTCAAGGAAAACTTGGTAACTTTTTCAATATTTAGCTTGTAATATCTTGATGATCGTTTGCCAGAGAAAAAAGTGATACAGAGGTCTTTTCAACTTAATTTTATTTCAAAAATGTGCTGTTGCAATAGTATACTCCAATTTCTTTTAAATATTTGTGTATGCATCTTCTTGGAGTGTTTACAAATATTTAAAAAAATTGGAGTGCTATTGCAACAGCATATTCTTAAGACAAAATCAAGTCAAAAAATCCTCTATACCACTTTTTTCTCTGGCAAACAATTATCAAGATATCATAAGCTAAATATTGAAAAAGTTACCAAGTTTTCCTTGAATATCTCAAAAAGTATTAGGCAAATAAAAGAATTTTTCAAACAAAAGTTGTTCAAATTAATAAATAGAGAAAGATGGTACAATAAAAAATAGGGGTTTTCAATTAAAAAATTTGACTTAGGGCCTATCCCAGCGAGAAATGACCCATCGAATCAACGTCTAATTGACGTTGAAATCATCGATATTACATCATATCGAAATAATGCTCGAAATTTGAAGCTTATTTCGATGTTTGTGCTATATGACATTTTTTAAAAGAAGAGATTATTTGTGACATACATTCATCGCGCCAGACTGTAAACAGGCAAATTATGTATTTTCTGTTAAGACATCGATATTTCATCATTTCAATATCGATTCGAAGCTATTTTGATTTGCCTGTCAAATATATAATAACATTGCCATTATATAGAATGCAATATGAATAATAATTATATTGTATTGGCAGACATGGATAATGTAAATATTTTATGATTTGAGCATTATAATAATTGCGTTACAATATTAATTTTTTAAGGCTTCCATTTCCATTAAATAGTTACTTTATAACTGTAAAAGTCACAACAAAATTCCTGTTTGTAATTTGACAATTTTGAAAATTAAAATATTTTATAATAGGTACATTTTCAGTACTACATCCGCTCATTTATTAAACAAGAAGTTAAATTAAGCAAAGTAGTTAGTATAGGCCGATTCTAACCATGGAGCTCCGAGGGGGGGTGAGGGAGGGGGGTATCGGGTTACGCGGGGGGGGGGGGTGAGGGGGAGGGGGAGGGGGCGGGGTATCGGGTTACACAAGGGTATCGGATTTCGCGGGGGGTGAGGGGGAGGGGGGGTATCGGGTTACACAAGGGTATCGGATTTCGCGGGTGAGGGGAGGGGGGGTATCGGGTTACAACAGGGTACGGATTTCGCGGGGGTGAGGGGGAGGGGGGGGTTAGGTATCGGGTTTACACAGGTAGCGGATTACGGGGCGGCGAGGGGGGGGGTATCGGGTTACAACAAGGGTATCGGATTACGAGGGGGTGAGGGGGAGGGGGGTGACCTTGGCATACCACCGGGATGACTCACCGGGATGACTCACCTGGATGACTCACCGGGATGACTCAACCGCGTTCGAGTTCGCGTTCGCGCCGCGCCGCGCCGCGGGTCCGCGAGGGGGGTCGGCGTCGCGTCCGCGGGTCCGCAAGGGGGGGGGGTCGGCGTCGCGCCGCGGGTCCGCGCCGCGCCGCGGGTCCGCAGAGGGGGGTCGGCGTCGCGCCGCGGGTCGCGAGGGGGGGTCGGCGTCGCGCCGCGGGGATACGTTCGCAGGGGGTATGTTTGCAACGACGCCGTTAGGCGGCGCACAATGGGTAAGACTAACTCGATAGCGCACTATAAGTAGGAGCGTGTCTCGTCGATGACGCGTCGAACCTGTCGGAACATGTTCGTCGTAAACACATTTTTCTGGGAAAAGAGGGGGTGGTTATCGCGTAGACTAAACAATCTATCTACGCAGTACGTAAAACAATCTACGCAGTACGTAAAAGACAAAGGAAGAAATGACGTCATCGGACGATGATCGACCCGATTACGCGTCGAACCTGTCGGAACATGTTCGTCGTAAACAACATTTTTCTAGAAAAAGTGGGTGTTATCGCGTAGACTAAACAATTTCACGTTATTTTTTACGACGCAGTACGCAAGACAAAGGAAGAAATGACGTTATCGGGACGATGATCGACTCGATAACGCGTCGAACCTGTCGGAACATGTTCATCGTAAACAACATTTTTCTAGAAAAAGGGGGTGTTATCGCGTAGACTAAACAATTTCACGTTATTTTTTTACGACGCAGTACGCGAGACAAAGGAAGAAATGACGGATCGACGATGATCGACCCGATGACGGAACGAAGCGATGATAAAAAATTAAGGTAGGGATGGACATGCATGCAAAGAAATTACATCGTTCATTTAGGTGTAAAAAAAGCCTGTTTATTTAACTCTTCTTTTTTTACACAATATATCTTACATACTAAAAAACTAAAGCTGCGAGCTCACAATCGATGAGCTGATTCGTATTGAACGCATCGCTAGCGTATATTACATTCGACGCTTCCTTGGGATCCGTCACGGTGGACGCGATATCGGAGAACTGCGCAAACTTTGCATCGACCGTCGCAAGTATTCTCACCAAACGATCGAATCTCGCCTCGATGCACCGATCGAGATCGAACATACGACGCAACGTCGATTCGGTCATCATCAAGCGTACGTTTGCAGATTCAAGACGTATGAGTTTGACGTTATTAACCGACGTACAAACTCTCACCGTTAGCGGTCCAACATTTATAAAACTATGGACATCTTGTAGTCGTTGCGAAAGAAATTCTGAATGTTTCGCCGTTGCTCGTAGAGTGCCTTCCACGTTTCGAGAGACAACAGCAGTTCCTTTCCTCGATGATCTCCCACGGCGATCTCCACGTAGCTCGGTGGGCCCACGTTGATACCAATTTCGAGGAATTTATATCCCGTAGCTGTCAGCGCGTATCGTCTGCCGAGTATACGTACCAGCGCGACGGTCCCCCCGAAATGCTGTATAAAAGAAATGAAATTAGTTTATTTCGTAAGTAATACAATTTGCAAAGATATAAAAACTGAGGGAGGCTCTATTTTTCTTAAAAGAAACTTACCTATTACATCTGGCCTCATACGTTTGAGTTTCAACGTCGTGAATCGGCACGTAATAATTCACGGCATTCGCGCGTTTTGCACCGTTGTTGCTGTTGCTGCTGCTGCCGCTGCATCCTTCAAAGGAGAACATTTTTCCTCTAGGCTCTCTGAGAAGTTGACCGTCAGTACAAGCGATCGCGACAAGACTGATCGTGTAAAATTATCTAGTATACGCGACAATTCCAAAAGTA
>NW_027250537.1:0-13017 GCF_030848795.1 Temnothorax nylanderi | reverse complement strand
ATGGCGCATTTTATTTAACATCCCGTGTTATCTTTTCAAATTATTTAAAGGTTGCTAATTCATTTAAAGATTCGACTTTTGAACATTATTTTTCAGTAACTTGTATTCCGCATTTTACTGTCGTGGCATAAAATTATTTTATGTTTCAAAAGATGGAGACTAAGCTTTCGGATTAATCCAGATGTACGCATATATACTGTATATATTTGAATAATTGTTTACTTAGATATCGATGATTCTTGCGCGATATGCTAACACATTTTTTTCTATGCAAGATTTCAATGCAGTAGAAACTAGTTAACTGAGAAAAAGAGTCTATAAATGATTCTTAACTCGTGCAATTGCGCTCAACTGGAAACGTTTAGCAGTTATAAAATGTTAATATTTAATATTGTTGTTAAACATAATATAGAAATATTTTTCTAGGAAATGTATACAAGTAAGGTTACAATCATTAAATCGCTCACAGTGCTCACGTACATAACTTTGTCGCGCGCTGCGATTAACTTAATTTATTATAATTTATTATAATTTTTTAACAAAGCGAAAATATAGCGATAATATGGCGCAATGAACATCGTTACGTAATATAGCTTTGAGTACATTTAGTAGCTTTTGTATATTCGTCAGTTTAATCCTTGAAGTTATTAAGATTTGCATCAATTTTTACCGCAAGTCCTCTTACATCTTTTATACGCCTTCTGTAAAATATAGCATATTCAGTACAGCAAAAAGAACAGTGTTGTGCTAAGATTTAAGTCATTGTTTTATATTATTGTAATACAGGAATAAAGATGTTTGTAAATAGACTAATCTCCTTTACATGTGCATGTGTTTAGTAAAGAAAATTTATTTCTATATGTACAGATCCTTGTTGAACACTACTATACTCGTCCAAGACGTTATTCGCGACATTTACAAGCTCTGTCTTTCTCTTCAATCGTTCTAAAAAAAAAAATGTGTCGTCTTGAAGTGATTGATCTCCCTAAAGGATTTAAAAGTTACGCTTTGCGAAGACATAAGATATACGTTAGCTGGAAAATCGATTCACAGCGGGATTAGAAAAAGACGGAATGTTATGCGGTCGGTTCTTCAACAGTATAATGGGTGAACGTTTCGCGACTAGGTTAATCCACTTGCATATCAGTCATTGCGATCTCGCTCTTGTACTTGACTCATCATCATGAGACTAGCTCCATTGTTCGCGAAGATACTTTTCTCTTGTTCTCTCTTCTGCTACCCTAAGGCGCATGTGTGTGTGTGTGTGTGTGTGTGGGTGTGGGTGTGGGTGTGCGTGCGCGTGTGCGCGTGTGCGTGTGTGCGTGTGTGCGTGTGTGCGTGTGTGCGTGTGTGCGTGTGTGCGTGTGTGCGTGTGTGCGTGTGTGCGTGTGTGCGTGTGTGCGTGTGTGCGTGTGTGCGTGTGTGCGTGTGTGCGTGTGTGCGTGTGTGCGTGTGTGCGTGTGTGCGTGTGTGTGTGTGTGTGTGTGTGTGTGTGTGTGTGTGTGTGTGTGTGTGTGTGTGTGTGTGTGTGTGTGTGTGTGTGTGTGTGTGTGTGTGTGTGTGTCAAACGTTTTACCTATTATTAACAACTTCTGACATATTACATTTTTATTTTTAAGTAGTTTTTTTCTGTGGTATTGTCACGTTCTGACTGTTGTTCGTCCGTTTTTTGGTCAATGCATTTAAGCAATTTACCAGGGATTTGGACAAGTCGTGTGAAGGATATTATTATTGTTATTGTTATTGCTTTTGTTATTCGGGACCGAAAAGATATCTAAGTTTATAAATCTTATAACAAGGATCACTTTTATTTATTTGATTATAATGGGGATAATCGATGTCGAAATCGACAGGAATAAGTTTAAATGGAGGTGCGTTTTGTAGTTGTTGTAATCGCTGGAGGAGGGGAAGAGGATCTTGATTAGAAATTACTGCTTTTTTAATCTGGAACCTAATCCTTTTAATTTGAGTTCGTCTGCCTCCCTTTTTCGTCATCTAACCCGAATCCTCGAAAATGAATTTTATAGCTCGCCACACTCTTCGTCAGCGCTCAAAAGTCAATCCGCCACACTCTGCTCGCCACACTCTTCGTCAGCGCTCAGATCGGCAGCGTAAATAGTCCAGTCACTATGTACATTTAAAAAAGACATAATTCTGACCCAGGATTTTTCTTTTGGGGGGTGTTGGGGGGCTCAAGAAAAGCTTAATCTCAAGTTTTCGACCTCTGTTTCCCGTGTGCTTTTTTTACGGGAGTAAAAAATGTGAAAAAATGGTTTTTCCGCGATAACTCAGTTTCTAATAAAGTTACAAGGTCGAATCAGAGCTCATTTTAAAGCTTTTTTTACGCTCTACAAATTATGTCGTATGACATTTTTACGTATGATCGATTGTTTTCGAGACATCGAACGAGAAAGGGAAATAAAAAAGTATGTTATTTAGTTTTTTTCTTTTTACTCATTATTGTCGTCCGAAATTGCAAAAATGCTTCAAATAAAACTTGTAGAGCGTAAAAAAACCTACAATTTTTATTTGTTATTCATTTCATTTCGTTGAAAATTACGCCTTGTAGAGCGCTTCAAAGTGGAGAGTCGTCGCCATCGCGTCAGCGGCGCGTTGTTTACGTCGATACGCGGCACCGACCGCTTTCGCTAAGATTTTCGACTTTATTGACGCAAAAAAGTAACATAATAGGTGTTTTTTTATAGGATTTTTCCCGCTCTACAAGTTACGATCAGTGATATTTTGGCGTACGATCGATAGTTTTCGAGATATCGAACGAGAAAAGGAAAAATTGAGCATTTTTGTTCGTTTTTTTTTTCTATTTTATCGTTTTTTCGCACACGAATCTGTATAAACGCTTCAAATAAAACTTGCAAAGCAATAAAAATCGTAAAATGTTTTTATTTATTACTTTCATTTCGTTGAAAATTCCATATCGCACTACGCAAAGTTGCAAATAAATCTTGCAAAGCCTGAAATTATTGTAGCTATTTTGAAACCGTCAAGTTTTCTTAAGGGAATCAAACACGTATTTGCCATTGCAGATAGTTGTTTTGACACGAAAATTGTTCATTACTTAATAAATAACAAGTTATTCGTATCTTGAACGTTTTGGTCGTGGCTGATTGTCGCCATCGTCTTCTTGAAGTTGAACCTCGTTCGGGTGTTGCTCGTCGTCTTCGTCGTCGTTGAAATAGTCATCCATTTCACTTGCCATAATTTCTGCCGGAGTTATCGAATTCAGGCATGTTTGTCCGGAACAGTGATAGCAAATCATCGAACATTTAATGCCTGCTTTTCGGCAACCAGACGAGCCACTGCAGTTTCCCTTGCATTTACATGAAATTAACTGCAGTAGCTCAGCAGGCGCAGGTGGGGCTTGACTATTTCAACGACGACGAAGACGACGAGCAACACCCGAATGAGGTTCAACTTCAAGAAGACGATGGCGACAATCAGCCACGACCAAAACGTTCAAGATACGAATAACTTGTTATTTATTAAGTAATAAACAATTTTCGTTTCAAAACAACTATCTGCAATGGCAAATACGTGTTTGATTCCCTTAAGAAAACTTGACGGTTTCAAATAGCTACAATAATTTCAGGCTTTGCAAGATTTATTTGCAACTTTGCGTAGTGCGATATGGAATTTTCAACGAAATGAAAGTAATAAATAAGAACATTTTACGATTTTTATTGCTTTGCAAGTTTTATTTAAAGCGTTTATACAGATTCGTGTGCGAAAAACGATAAAATAGAAAAAAAACAAACAAAAATGCTCAATTTTTCCTTTTCTCGTTCGATATCTCGAAAACTATCGATCGTACGCCAAAATATCACTGAACGTAACTTGTAGAGCGGGAAAAATCCTATAAAAAACACCTATTATGTTACTTTTTTGCGTCAATGAAGTCGAAAATCTTAGCGAAAGCGTTCGGTGCCGCGTATCGACGTAACAAACGCGCCGCTGACGCGATGGCGACGACTCTCCACTTTGAGGCGCTCTACAAGACGTAATTTTCAACAAAATGAAATGAATAACAAATAAAAATTGTAGGTTTTTTTACGCTCTACAAGTTTCATTTGGAGCATTTTTGCAATTTCGGACGACAATAATGAGTAAAAGAAAAAAACTAAATATTATACTTTTTTATTTCCCTTTCTCGTTCGATGTCTCGAAAACAATCGATCATACGTAAAAATGTCATACGATATAATTTGTAGAGCGTAAAAAAGCTTTAAAATGAGCTCCGATTCGACCTTGTAACTTTATTAGAAACCGAGTTATCGCGGAAAAACCATTTTTTCACATTTTTTACTCCCGTAAAAAAAGCACACGGGAAACAGAGGTCGAAAACTTGAGATTAAGCTTTTCTTGAGCCCCCCAACACCCCTCAAAAGAAAAATCCTGGGTCAGAATTATGTCTTTTATAATCCGTTTTTTTGTACATAGTGACTGGACTAAAAGGCCAAATTCACTTTCGGGAATTAATTATGATTTCCAAGGATCAACCCCGTAATCGCCACGCTTTCGGCAGCAAGGGTATCTGCTCGCCACACTCTTCGTCAGCGCTCAGAACCAATTGCCACGCACTTTTTCAGCGACAACTGCGAGTCGAATCTTAGAAGTGATCGATTAAGAATTTTAACACGAGATGAGATTCCAGATTTCAAGCTTTTCCTTTTCAAACTTATCTTACCTTTATTCTTAAAATTTAGTACAAGTTATGCGTGAGGCGCAGTCTTAAAATATAAAAGTACAGGGACTAAGTCCCAAGATTGAGTTTAAGGAATTGAGTGAGATTTAGGAAAATTATTTAGATCTAAGACTATGTGGCTGAGCAATTGAACCGCGAATTTTCCCCACGAAAAAGAGCATTTACTAGACACACTCAACTTTGGCGCTCTCTATCTCTGGTGTTTTTTGAGTCACCGCAAAAAAATATATACGAAAATTGTAGAGAATTGAATCCTCTACAAGTTTTATTTGAACATTTTTTTGATCAAACTAACAGGGAGCGATATAAGTGTCAATAAAAATGTTTAACCCCTAATTGACGGCACTTTTTTAGTTGTAACTTTTTTTCCTTGACAGCTTTTAAAAATTTTTTCAAACAAAAGTTGTAGCAAATATTTTTTCCTACAAAACCAAAAAAAAGAAAAAAATTCGACCAAAAGGAACCGAGATATTCAAACTTTAAATATTCACCCCTATTTTCAAGATGGCCGCCGACGCACAGGGAAATTTTGTTTGAACTTTGTGAATTTGGGCATCTCCTATGACCCTCTACTCACCCTCAAAAAATTGGCTTGTCAATCCGTTTTGTTATTTTTAAACCTAATTTTACTGGCCTATCAGTATTGCTGGTCGTGAAGTCACTGCTCCCTATTAAAAAATTAAAAAGTAAAGAAACCAAAGGGGTTACTTACTGTAAGAAATTGTGTGTGCGAAGAGATTTCTGACTACTTACCAAACAGTTGAGCTCGCAACAGTCGTTGGTGATTAAATTATCGAGTCGATGTTCTCCGTCTGACTTTCGCGCATCAACTAATTACATCACTTTTACAAGGTGAAGGATACCCGGCAATATCATGGAGCATAATAAATATCGTGAAAGGTTAGCCGAAAGTTAATAAATAGAAGATGCGTTAATAAATAAAGCAAGTCAATAAATAAAATTAAAATTAGTTATAAAAGTAAAGTAGAGATGTCAGTTGTGTGGAAGTCCTTCTACAATCGGTAAATAATCCGAATTAAAGTCTACGCTGTAAACGAAATAACATCTTCACAAAGTAGTAAATGCCAAGTTGTCGTACGTCGCATTATGCATTTCCATTTATTCGGAGACGCAATTTTCTACATCGAGATCCGTCAACATACCTGGAGCCGGATAATTTAATCTTGACCGATTTAACACGACCGCGGTAGCAGAAAGGCATCCTTACGCTTATACTTGTCATTCGGGGAAGGTCCATGAACCTGCATTGGCGAAAATTTAAATTGATCCATTAATATATTTAAATTATAATTAAAATTTATCAAATTATTGTTTACCAATTAGTTTTATAATCAAAAATATTTATGAAAATATTCAATTAATAAATTTTTTATTTCGTTTTGTATAATTTTGTATTATTTTTTTATAAAAAAGAAATCAAATTTTCTTTAAAGTATACTTAAATAAAGCTTTCCAAAACTTACAATAAACTACTATAAAAATATCTTGCAGGTATCATGGCATTAATATCATTAATTTTCATGTGCGCGATCAGGTGGCTACGTGCAAACGAAAGTTTGCACGTCGGACCCGTGTCGAAGTCTTCTGTCGAAATATAAGTACAAACTTCACTCCCAGACTTCGGTTCCGCTTATATTCGACGAAAATATAATATTTTAAAATATTTTAATTTTTCTTATAAATATTTTAAAAATATTTTAATCTTTCTTTTAAATATTTTAAAAATATTTTAAAAATATTTTGTGTCTGGGATATTATTGAAAGCAAATTGAGAACATTCAAATATGGGGTTTACACTCTTTTTGGGTGTTACTTTCATTTGAGGGTTTATATTTTTGGGGTTTATACCGTCATTTTTAAGGATTAACCATTAATTGAGGGTTAACCATTAATTGAAGGTTAACCATTATTTGAAGGTTAACCATCATTTGAAGGTTAACCTTCAATTGGCGGTCCAAAATCACACTCAACTTTAAGGGTTTTTTTGGGTGTTTTTTTATGGTTAACACCAAAAGTTGAGTGTATTTTTCCATAAGGGACACACAACACTTATATGTGACAATTTAAAATAGCGAGTGGTGAGATAAACATACAACGCAAATTAAAATCAGTTTAATCAAGAGACACGGTTAGTGTCTTGCATCCAAAGCATTCGCGTAGCGTGAGACCGTGTGTCTTTGCGTGAGCCGGCGAGTTGCGAAATTTATTTTTCGTCTACGTGTCCTACGAGCGGAGATATTGCGATGCAAAGGCTAATTTGACAAATTCACGTTTAAGAAAACATTTTCCTTTTGGAAAATCGCATATGCATAGAGTCCTTTTTAACATTTTTTAATAAGTTTACCATAGAAATATCTACCTGTGAGAATCACAAATTGGTCCTTTTATGCATTCTTTACATAATTTAGCGTACATCATTATATCATACCATAACCATAACATTTATAACGGTTGAGTTTAACTTATATTAATCCGAAGTCTCTACAGTCAAGAGAAAAAACACAGTTACTTTGAAGAGAGCTTTAGTTACGCACGTCTTGTATTAAATCCTGTACTACTTATATTAAAATACGTCTACACAACTATCTTGATTATCCCATCCATCACATTCCGCTTCCTTTTAATTAAAAAGCAAAAAGTCTCTTTATGCATTATTTATTGTACTTCATTATGTACTTATTATCTTAATGTCGACTTATGTCTTGTCAATGTGTTTGTCGAAGAGAATTTGTTTTCTTGTGTGAAAAATATTAAAATATATAACGTTGAGTTCAGTTTACATTTTATTGCATTGAGAGAAAAAAAGAAAACAGAAAAATCACGTCAATTTCATAATTACTTCGAATATAAAAGCAAATCTAAAAACCAAAATTATATTAAAATTTAATATACATGCAAGAAATTAAATAAATAGATTGCGAGATGCATCTCGTCTTCCGGATCGATTTCCCACACGTTGTTCTTTCTCTGTTTTCAGAAATCCAGCTCCATTCCATGAAACTCCATACTGGGGAGCTTGCCGGTCTGGGAATTAAATTATAATCAATGACGGCCGAAAGAGAATCCATTAAACGTCGAAATACCTCTTAAATTTTAATATTGTAAATATATGTTTTAATGTAAGCTTTTGATATAATTTCTGCAACGTCTTTTATAATGTTAAAAATATTCTGCGAGACTAATGATTATCAGACGAATATAATCATTGGTGTCAGATTAGTGATTATAAACAGACTCTGAAATAAAAACACATTAAAATTTACCTTCATATTTTTATCTACATTTTACAAAAGTGCGAAAAAAGTGGAAGTCGACGAGCGGCTTATCGCTCGAGTTCTGTGACGTAGCTAATTCTAGAGTTCACTCGTGCGCGAAACGCTCTTTCGGTACACGTCGTCGGATAATATCGTGAATTCGTCCTTTCTTTCATCGCGATGGTTCAATCGTCCGGAATGCAGATGCTGCAGCAAAGCGCGGAAGCGCTTCCTAATAGTTTGTATAATTGCGTTGTTGTACTTAACGAGATCACCTTGGAGATAGCAAAGTGAAACGTACACAATTTATACACGGAGAGAATTTTCTCTTAAAATTTACCCTGAAATCATGGTAGTTATGGGACAACATGTACCACCAAGAATTTTATGCGAGCTATTCTGATTAATATCCACCATAATAAAAGATATTAATATCTATTACATTAAAATATAAAATATGTTTGATTAATTTTACTAAAATATATCTAGGAAATTTCAATAATTTTTCAAAATTTACCAATCTGCTTGGTAATTTTTATCATGTTGTTTGTAAAATGTCTTTTGTATATTTTAAAAATTCCTTGGTTGCCAAGTTGTCCCAAGTTTGTAGTGAATTTAAGGGTAAAATATAACAAAAAATTCTTTCCGTGTATCAGCGTAAAAAAAATCAGACATATAGAAAAATATATATTTTGCGCGATGAGTGAGTTGTGTTTGGAAGGCCGGCCGCAAAAAAACCAGTACTTGAAATAAATGTATTATTTATATTACTGTCATACAAATGTCTTCAATAAGCGGTCTATTATATTTCTAAAAGTAAAAGTAATAAAAATGTAAAACTGATAATAATAATGGTATTGATAATAATTGAAAAAAAATCGGGATAACAACAGTGTCATTAAACAATTAATGAAGAATAATATTTCGTAAAGCGAGAGAGAATGTGAAAAATCTTTGAAATATAACTTTTCAAATCTTTTATAATACAATTCTCAGTTGTGCTGCAATTCGAGTATTCTTAATTCTATATAATTATCCACAGAGAGATGTTGAAAATGTTTTCCTACACTGAGAAAAAAATGTTCTGGATTTTAGTAAATATTAGTTTGCATACAACTGTGACTCTATTTACCAAAATGAAGAAAATTTTCCTTTTTATTAATATGTGTATTCACTAGGAAAAAAATATATTAATAAAAAGGAAAATTTTCTTTATTTTAATAAATGGAGTCACAGTTGTATGCAAACTAATATTTACTAAAATCAAAAACATTTTTTTCTCAGTGTAGCTTATACATTCGATAACTCTCTTGTTTATGATTTAGTTATTCTATCTGGAATTATTGGGCGTGCATGTTGCAAGTTCGCTTCATTTTGATCACAATAATAAATAATTCACTGTGACCACACTATCAGAAAGAGATTACAACTCGCGATCGAGATGATCTAAAAGTGCGGGCTACGCGCGATCAATTAATCCATGGATCTATTTTGCTACTTATTGTTTTCTTCGAATTAATGAATATATATTTACATTATGAAGATACGTTATGTTTGTATAAATTATATTATATTGATATGTTCATAAATCCTATTACAAACCACCACGGGGCTTATCTTCGTGTAATTATTTCTGAGTCTTATAGGATTTTATTCGTTACATCGACTCGTTATCATCTAATTTTGTTAGAATGAGAAATTTAATCTATCAATTGAGAGCTTGACAACTTACATTTTTTTTATACATGTGACTTATTTCTGACTGCTATCGCATGCTACACAGTTCTAAAGAAACGTTTACCCACATTGATAAGATATTTCTACTATTACTAAAACGATAGTGCCAATGTCGTCTAAAGTTCTCGTAAAACTTCACGTTTTTATATCCTAATTTTCGGATATCTTACTTGATGGAATTTGCGATGATAAGACATTAATTAAAAATGCACTACATTAATCTCGAAATTATTATATGTATACCACATTTTTAATATTAATGATTAATGAAATGCTCACAGGATCAACAATAAGTTTCGAAAGAGACGCTCTAAATTTAACAGATTAAAAGATCTATTGAAAAATAAAAAAGAAATTATTATATGTATATTACTGTGTTTCATTGATCCCTATTATTATAATAACTCACCTCTCGTGTTAGTTACTAGCGCAATTAACATTTTGAATTTAGTATACAGCTTTTTGCGACTGTCCAAAGCCACACACTTAATATTACATCCGTTTGCCATTTATATTTGAACATCTTTCTTGTCCTTTATTTAATTTGTTTACGTAACCACCGCTAGTAGTTGAGATTAATCTTGATCCAAGATTAATTTTAACGCTATGATTACAGTCATTTCCAAAACCAAGATACCTTAAAATTTCAATATTATACGAAAACAATGTAGGGGAGAGTTGGCAATTACCGAGCCCCTAAGAACCGAAGCGTATATCTAAGCTCAGAAATGCTTCAAAAAAACAAACTGTGCAGTTTTAGATAGGTCATTTATTTGGCTATCCATATATCATACCAATAATGTTGAAAGTTAAACAAAAACTAAAATGTTAATAATTTTTCAAAAAGTGAGAAAACGCGGTATTATCAAACTGGTCTGATAATATCGTGACCAGGTCTGATAAAATCGTGCCCAGTTTAATAAAGCCGTACCTATAAAAATTACTCTGGCTTCAGCCAGTGACATGAAGTAGAACACAATAACAAAATGTTTTTTTTATATTTATGCATTAATATCGTCTAGTAGGTATGTACCTACATATAAAAATAAGTGAATGCGTTAACAAATAACGATTATTATAAATTCAAATCAAAACTTAAGCAACGATCTTTTCTGTAAGCACCTTACATTGTAAACTAAACAGTCTTGGTAACTCTTAACACACAGTTATCGTTATACCTATGAGTATTATACCTTGGGCGCGAAATTATCAAACTCAATCATTTCACTTTACAACCTTAAAATATATAGGAAAGAAACGCGTGTTTCTAAAATCACTTTGCAACCTAATTTTATAGTGTTTTAGCCTATCAAATCCGTCAAATTTATTTCTCTAATGAAAATATTATGTTACTCACCTCTTATCGAAACTACCAGCAAAATTGCAACGAGCAAGCAGAGAAGTTTCCAGAGCGCACTGTGTTTACATGGACGGCCGGAACGCATTGACGGCGCATGCGGGTGGGGTATTTCGTGTTACTCTATGATATTAACATCATTGTAGGCGCGTAATACAAATAGTTATTGAGATAAACAATGGCACGGAATTGTCAACCGCGCGGTAATTGCCAACTATCCCCTACTTATGTTTAGATTGAGTAATGTATCTGTTTTGCTTCGTTTGTCGAAAATTCTTGAATTTTGTCCTAAAAACCAAAAAATTTATGAACGATAAATGTCGAGTAAACCTTTTTCCTTTCGATACAATAAACTACTGAAATAGTGAGAGACTCTTGGTGCTTCTACATCTACGGAATATATATTAATATTTATGAAATTTAGATAATTGAATAACATTTCCGACAGTTCTAAAAATAAATATTTATCAATTGATATTAAGCCATTTTTGTTCGTTATTGGAATAAAGGAACGATACTCTCAGGTATCCTCGGGATCAGACACCTACAGGTGCTGCTACTCTTCCTGGCCGAGTCCATCGCATTTAGCCTCAGGATTGAGATGTCAGTGGCCGTGATAGCAATGGCGAACTCGAGCATCGCGAATCCTAACATGGAGGTAAATTACGTAATTATATATCTTTTCATCAGTCTGAAACCGGTGACTTATAAATACGTCAAACTTTATACTTGATTTAGATTTTTATGATGAGATGTATGCAGCTGAAGAGATATTTGAAACTGTTGAATAACTACGAAAGGAGGGTGTTAAAAATAAGTCATTTTTGGCCCACTCGCAAAACTAACTAATTATTGCAAACTGTTTCCGGGATCTTCTAAAAACAGAAAATAATAATTATTTGTTCACCTGGTCCGGGAAAAGTTGTGAAAATCGAGATTTATTATCGATTGTTGGAATATAGTTATATGAAGAGTTTTTTAAGCTTTATACCTTTAATATATCTTTAAAATAAAATCAATTGCACGCACGCACAGTTAAGTTAATTAAAATTATATACATGTCGTATAATAATAATTATTCCTTACGAGCGCAGAAACGGAAGTCGTAGCTAGAATATTTATTTTTAAGATCAGTTTAGATACATTTTTATTACGTGCGTATTTAATATGTTTCTTTAGATTTTATTATATATATAATAAAATCTAAATCTATTATATATATATATATATATATATATATATATATATATATATCTATATATATAAAGGAAGATGTCCTGACTCATTCATTCACTCATCAACGCCCAGCCCGAACCCCTGAATCGAATTTTTACCAAAAGTATATGAAATAGGGGTAGAATTTTCCGGGGAGTGCCACTATGTGTATAGTTTTTTGTTACCGATTTCCTGGAAACCGGTTTTTTTAATTTTTCTAATTTTTCGAGAAATAATTGACCGAATCTTAAACCCCTGAACCGAATTTTTACCAAAAGTATATGAAATAGGGGTAGAATTTTCCGGGGAGTGCCACTATGTGTATAGTTTTTTGTTATCGATTTTCTGGAAACCGGTTTTTCTAATTTTTCTAATTTTTCGGGAAATAATTGACCGAATCTCAAAGAATTATAGATTAAACAGGGGTAGAATTTTCCGGGGAGTGCTATAAAGTGTATAATTTTTTGTTACCGATCTTTTTGGAAGCCGGTACCGAAATTTTTTCAATTTTTCGGGAATTAATTGACCGAATCTTAAAGAATTGTATATGAAGTAGGGGTAGAATTTTCCGGGGAGCGCCATGATGTGTATAGTTTTTGTTACTGATCTTTTTGGAAACCGGTTTTTATAATTTTTCCAATTTTTTGGGAAATAATTGATTGAATTTCAAAGAATTATACATGAAGTAGGGGTAGAGGGAGAGAGAGAGGGAG
>NW_027250536.1:0-13036 GCF_030848795.1 Temnothorax nylanderi | reverse complement strand
GTAATGGAAAAGAAAAAAATCAGTCAAAAAGTGTTCAAAAATCACATGGGAACCATCTTTTGCCTAGACCTCCATCAGTTTATCAAGTAATTACAGAAGTATTAATGTCTAGAAATTAATTTTTTAAATGCATAATTTAGAAAAATAATACAAAAATACTTATACTTGTTATAAAATTAGTTATTTATAAGAATTCGTATGAACATATTTATATACATTTATTTCAAATAGTTACTTATACTTACTACCTTTTGTTAGATAAAAAACATTTTAAAAAATAACATTAAAAGAATAACATTTTTATTTCATTAAATGTTACGTTTATTTTTAATAGATGATGAATCTGAAGAAGAAGACATACGTGTAACGCCAATTACCAATATACCGCAAATTGCAGAAGGATCTGCAAGTGCATCAAATAATACAAGAAATATTTCATCTGCGACAAATTCATATTCCAAACGTAACTAAACAATCCACTAATGTCTCTGGCAAATTAAGTAAGAAAAAAATTGTTACAACCTGCATGTTATAATTGTTATCAAATATAAATTTATTATAATCTAAAATTTAAACATTAACAGCATTTGAAAAGAAGTTAATGACTTTGCTAGTAGAAATAAAAGAGCAAAATACACAAATATTAGCTTTACTAAAGAGAAAGGATGAGTCACGTTTTACGCCAGGTATACCATTAAATATACCGGTACAATTTCCAATAGATACTCTGGAACACGTAGTAATTTTAGATGACTATTTAAAGGAAGATGAAAATTTGAATACTTTGGTAAATATTAATTATAAATATCTTTTAAACATTATATACATATATCTTATTATTTTAAAAATGATGTAAGGATGGTTCTTTTCAGACATTGTATTTAGCTACTTTGGGTGGTAAAGATACGACTGCTTTAACCAACAGAATAATGAAGTTTTTATTTACTAATAAATTAGCTAAAGAGTTCTCTTTTTTTGGAAAACGCAACAATAAAAAAAAGTTTTTGGACTTTAAATTAAAATCAGCAGTTGTTAGTAAGTTCTTATTCTTATTGCTACACTGTACATTTAATTTGAAAATATATACAAATTTATTACAATGTGCTATATTATTAAAGATGCTGTGAAAAGCTGCCATGCAGGCGCAACTGATCGCGACGTTGAGGATATTGTGAAGGTATGGTTAAAACATGCACCACAACGTTTCAAAAATTTACAAAGCAAGATTGGCCAAAAATGATTTGTCATCGTTTCTATTTCCACTACTAATAAGCATAAAAATATACTGTAAACATCACATTTAAAGATATAATTTAATATATCTAGATATATTTTAAATATAATAGATATAGAATGTGTTAGAAGGTTCAGAGGATGGATAGTCAGGGTCGGTTAAAAGGCACACGGCAATGTACAATGGCACTCTCAATTTATTATAAAGAGACAATACTTCGGGCGACGTGCTTTCTCGGAAAACGATCACGAGGGAACGGGGAGAGAGCGAGTAGATTGCGCGGGCAGCGCGCTTAAGTCATTGGTAAAGAACAATAGATGTCAGTGCTCTATATGCGAAGAGTGATCGTGGGTCGTACAAATACGCGTCGCGCGCTAACACCCCCCCTCGATCTGCGATCAGTCTTCTTTCCTGGGAATGCGTTGAAGTCCGGACATCTCGGTGCATCTCAAATGTTTAGGTCTGGGAAGTCCCTTCGTGAGCATGTCCGCAGGCATGTCGTCTGTTGAAACGTGAGTAATCTTCAAAAGTTTGTGGCTCAGAGCTTCCCGGATGAAGTGATGACGCATGTCAATATGCTTGCTCCGAGAATGATAGACTGGGTTTTGAGCTAACTTCAATGCTCCCAGATTGTCGTTGAAATAGTAATGTCAGCTAGGTCATGGAAACCCAGCTGCTCCAGAAATCTGCGTAGGTAGATAGCTTCTTTGGCACATTCCGTCAGCCCCATGTACTCCGCCTCCGTCGAAGATAAGGCGACCGTCGGTTGCTTCCTGGAATCCCAAGAAATGGGACTGCCGGACAGCTTGAATAGAAAGCCTGTATAAGATCTCCGATCTTCTCGACAGCTGCCCCAGTCGGCATCAACGAAGCCTTCGATGGGCCTGGAATCTCTTCGGTATGTAAGTCCTAGATCTCTGGATCCCTTTAAGTAACGGAGGACTCGTTTGGCTGCGGTCCAGTGCTCCTTGCCGTAACAGTTATTGAATTGTCCTAAATAACTGACAGCAAAACTTATGTCGGGACGCGTCGTGACAGCTAGGTAGGTCAGGGCGCCCACGAGTTCCCGATAGGGAAGATTTGACTCTTCCTCACTTGAATCATCCTTCTTGGTCAGCTTTACACAAGTGTCCACCGGAGTGCTGACTGGATTGCAGTCGGTCATCCCAAAACGCTTGAGTATGTCGTCGATATAGCCCCGTTGATGCATGGTCACCTCGTTTAGACCAACGTTGAACTCCACGTTGAGGCAATAGCCCACCTCGCCAAGGTCCTTGATGTCAAATCGATTAGACATCTCCTCACGAAACTTCGCGATGACCGATAAGTTGCGGGATGCGAACAAAATGTCGTCAACGTAGACGACGATAATAGCGAGGTCATCTCCTTCTCCAATAAAATACACGCAGGGGTCAGCATCGGAAGGGATGGCTCCGAATTCCTTTAATGTATGGTCTAGTTTCTCGTACCAATTTCTCCCGGCTTGGCGCAAACCGTACAGAGATTTCATTAAGAGACACACTTTGTCTCCGCTTAACAAGTCCTGCAACATCTTCTCGGCTTCAAGAGCTAAACTTGGATCGTCCTTATCTTCAGAAATCGTCCTCAAGATCCCGATCAGTGCTTTGGGGTTCCATTAGAATCCGTTCGTCGAGGGTCTCCGTTCAGGTAGGCGGTCGTTATGTCAAAATGATGCATCTTCATCCCAAGACGAGCAGATAACGACGCGATTAGACGTATCGATCCTTGTCGGGCTACCGGCGCAAAAGTCTCCTTAAAATGTAACCCAGGCTGCTGGCTGAATCCCTGAGCGACCAGACGAGCCTTCCGTCTGTGAAGAGTTCCATCCGAGTTGAATTTATTGCGCAAAACAATACGACTCCCAATGGTAGTGGAATTCTTCGGTCGGTCGATGAGTTGCCACGTTTTATTTCGCAGGACGGATTTAATTTCGGATACCATGGCATCATGCCATTCCTCAGCCTCTGGACTCGACATCGCTGTTTCATGGGTACCTCGGACATAAGAGCGATATTTTCTTCAGCATACGCGACTTCCGCAACAGCTGGTGAATAAATCTTACGGGGTCTTCCCCTTTCCCCGGTTCTCAAAACTCTCGGTCTTCCTCGTCCCCTGGACGAAGCTCGTAACGGCTCTGGTGGAGTCTCTTCGTCGTTGCCTTCTTCGTTGGCCTGTTCCTCGTCAGGAGATGATAACTCAATGTCGATGAACTCAGGTTCCTTATCCGTCTTCTCGGTCAAAGCTTTCCCCTCTTGTTCACCATTTAGTAAAGGAATGGGACTCTCGGGACGTGACTTCATGTCCTCGATAAACTTAACGTCGCGAGATACAATGACCTTACTCTCTTCGGGTAGCCATACCCTAAATCCTTTGGATTCCGTGGAGTAGCCCAAGAAGATACCTTCCTTGGAGCGTGGATCTAATTTTCCTCGATTAGGTTCTCTGCTCAGGCAAAATAAACGACATCCGAATTCCTTGAAGTGTCCAACATCAGGTACGTTCCCGGTCCATAGTTGATATGGCGTTAGACCATTAAGGCTTCTTGATGGACATCGGTTCCGAATGTAATTGGCCGTGTTAACCGCCTCGGCCCAAAACTTAGGAGGTAGTCCTGACTGCGTAAGTAAACATCTCGCCATATCCAGTAGGGTGCGGTTTCGCCGCTCTGCGATCCCGTTTTGCTCGGGATTGTATGGGACCGTAAGTCGCCTGGTAATGCCTTTTTCTCTCAAGAAATTATCGAAGTCCTTGCCTGTAAATTCCAAGCCATTATCAGTCTGAAAGCACTTGACCTTTTTACCTGTTTGGTTTTCTGCAAGTGTGATAAACTCCTTGGTCGCCTGAAGAGCCTCATTTTTGTGTCGCAAAAAACGAACTTCGCTCCATCTCGAGTGATCATCTATGAACTCGATGAAGTATCTCGCCTTCCCCATAGACTCGACCCGGAAGGGGCCACATACATCCGAATGGATCAAATCGAGAAGTTCCGAGACTCTGTTGGACTTCTTTGGAAATGCTGCGCGAGTCATCTTTCCCCTGAGACAGACTTCACAGGTGAGTTCCTTTGCAGAATCGAACTTTAAACCGTTGATGGTTCCGTGTCGCTGAGCTTCGATGAGATCCCTCGCGTTTACATGACCGAGCCTACGGTGCCACAGCTCAAAGTCCGAGAGATTCTCCGATGTAGATAACGCACAGCTTGGCTCTGAAGGTTTATCTTGTCTGGATTCACGTGCGAAATATAAACCGCCGATCCTGTCC
This sequence comes from Temnothorax nylanderi, assembly GCF_030848795.1. Taxonomy (NCBI): domain Eukaryota; kingdom Metazoa; phylum Arthropoda; class Insecta; order Hymenoptera; family Formicidae; genus Temnothorax; species Temnothorax nylanderi. The sequence goes on along the minus strand of NW_027250536.1, from coordinate 8,520 downwards.
GCGACCAGTTTGACGCTTCCGTCTCCGTCTAGTACCTTCGCGTCCTTCTTGGTAAACATAACGTTGAAGCCGTTATCCGTTATTCTGCTTACGGACATTAAATTTGTACGTAGATCCGGAACGTGTAGAGTCTTGTTTAATGACAGGAGCTTATTCTCGCCGTATACGTCGGCCGTCACCATCACCTTGCCCTCAGCGGTCGTTTCGGTTGAAGCACTGCTCGCCAGATTCAACTTTCCCGGTCTTGAATCGCTTACTTCACAAAAAGCTTCTATCTCGCCGCAAAGATGTGTAGAAGCGCCGCTGTCCAAACACCACATTCGACGTGGCTCAATCGCGCTGGCTTGTAGAGCGACGTCTGCACATAATGACACCTGCTCGGCACTTTTTGCTGACTGATTCTTATCGGACTTCGAAGGGCAATTTGCGGCCTTGTGACCCTGCTTGTTGCACTTATAGCAGCGAATTTTACTGCTCTTGTCGTCTGCTTGCGCATTGTCCTTACGCTCGTGCGCGGTCGATTTGTTGTCGCGTCTTCGGCCCTTGTACTTATTGACGAACATTGCCTTGGCGCCAGCGTTGTGTGCCTCGCCCTTTCGCGCCTCGTTCTCCTCGACGATCTTAATACGCAGGGTATCGGGTGTGGGCAATTCGTCGCGAGCTTCAATAGCGCATCTGAAATTATCGAAACTCGCCGGCAGGCTATATAGAAGCATCGTTGCCAGTACATCAGGATGTATGTCGACCTGCATATCTGTAATTTGTCGACTGCATCGAAAAACTTACTCATATGTTCGCGAACGTCGCTGCCTTCCTCCATTCGATGAAGCATGAGCCGCTTTAGTAATGTAGCTTTCCTGGCGGGTCCTCGCGATTGGTATGTTCCCTCTAATTTCAGCCAGACATCGCGCGCAGTAGTGCAGCCTTTAATCTGCTTCAGCTCAGAACTGCCGATCGCCAAAATGATGTCGGATTTCGCCTTAGCATCGCCCTTTTCCCACGCTTTCCGTACGGCTTCCGTTGCGGCGTCGCCGGCCACAACCTCAGGCTTCGCTAGTTCACCGCTCACGTACGACCAGGCATCGTTTTTGACAAGGAGAGCTTCCATATGGAGCTTCCATGTATCGTAATTGTCCTTTCCGAGACACTCGATACGCGTCACGCCCGCGGTGTTCATGATTGAACAGGTTAACTTTTGCCGTAACCGACAGTATTCACTATTTCGACTATCGCGGCGCACCTGGGCCCATAACCTGTTAGAAGGTTCAGAGGATGGATAGTCAGGGTCGGTTAAAAAGGCACACGGCAATGTACAATGGCACTCTCAATTTATTATAAAGAGAAATACTTCGGGCGACGTGCGTTCTCGGAAAACGATCACGAGGGAACGGGGAGGAGAGCGAGTAGATGCGCGGGCAGCGCGCTTAAGTCATTGGTAAAGAATACAATAGATGTCAGTGCTCTATATGCGAAGAGTGATCGTGGGTCGTACAAATACGCGTCGCGCGCTAACAGCTTATTTGCTACAACGACATAACTAAAAAAAATTGTCATTTTTTAATTGTTTGCTAAAGAATGAAAATTCAATACACTGAATAAATAATACATAGCTAGAGATACTTTCATTCTTTTACAATCAGTTATTATTACACAAAAATTACATTTAAAAACAATATTACAAAATTTTAATGATTTAAAACATTTAAACTCATTTTCTGACTTTGTTTTTCGAATCATGTCGTTGTTGTAGCAAATGAGCGATATAGTTATAAAATACTTTTAATACTAAAAAATTTTTAAATCAAATTTTCTTTTATATGTATATATATTTTATGGGTTTTGTCGTCACATGTTTAGGATTATACACGACACTCCTATAGTCTCCACAATAACTGTTTTGATCCCTAAATCTACAATAAAGTACATATGTGTCCCTTATTTTGAGCCACTAAAATGCTACGAGCTCGTCAAAACATCAGAAAACTTAGGTTATACATGTCTAGACATGGATGTCTTATTACAGAAATAATACTTTTAATCAGCTAACATAGCTTGAACACGTGCCGACGAGGCCGTGAAAACTTTTATCGCGAGATCATTCGCGACGTGATAATGCGAAGAGTGGGCAGATAGATGTTTTAAATGATATCTGAAGGATAACACAAGACATAACGGCAAATAAGAGCAGGTACTTTTTTACTTTTATAGTAGCCCCTATGCCCTATGACAGCAGACGCTAGCGAAAGGGGGGAGGAGAATTACGCTAGCTCCCTTGAGAGAGAAATTCACACTCAATGGTTTATATGCCTGATCTATGCTCTTGGTTACACTGTGCGAATAGATTAAAGTCGATGTGGCGGTTGCCGCTGGAGAGCAATTATTAAAACCACATTGTGCCAATGACAGGCACTATTTTCTATTGCTAGTTCTCATCCACGTGGTTTATGTCGATTTTCTTTACGTCGGACGCGAAACGCGTTTCGCTTCTAATTAAACCGTTCATTATATTCGTGGCAATGAGCCGGGCATCGCTTTTAATGGCAATACACAACCCTCGTATCTAACTTAATTACTTTAAGCATTTCGCATTATAGAAGTGTGAAAATAGACGTGCAAATGTTCGTAAAAGAGACTAAGAATTGTATAAAAATTATTATTTTTAAACAATGTGACAATTTCATCGTAAAGAGAAAGTTAGTTTTTGTGTATATATATATATATATATATATATATATATATATATACTTATTTCACAATAAAATTATCACATTCTTTAAGTAATATGTATGTATGTGTGTGTACACAGATATACGTTGGTTTCATCTTTTATAGTTCGCACTTTTACATTTATATCATGCGTACTACATAATTAGATTCTTATATAGAAGAAAAGTATACGCGATACAAAAAATATACAAATAATACGTGATTATTTTCTCTGGTCTTTTCTCAAGCAAGAACTTCAAAAATTTATTTATATTTTATGTTTTATTATGTAATACTTATGGCAATATACAAAATATATACAGCTAATGCCAAAATTTTCTTTATAAAATTTCTACCGTTAGAACGTAATTTTTCAACAATTCTCTAATTTGTCGAGGTAAATGGTTTGATACTTCTACGTTTTAGTAATAATTCTTTTTCCTTATTAATATACTAGTAGACTTACTAGTAGACATATTACTAGTAGACAAGTAAGTTTTATATTTTATCAGTATAAATTTTTATACTTTTATATTTTTAAATAAATTTTTGATCGCGAGTTTTATCTCAAAATTTGTCACAAAATCTATGGATTTTTTTTTTAAATTCAATTTCCGGTCACAGCATAATATTCGTACGCTCCAATGTAAATACATAAATGTGCTCTTATAAAATTTTATTTTCTTCTTTCATATTGTGAGTAACCGGAAAAAATAACAGGAAAATATTTGAGACAAGGTTTTAAAAAGGAACGATGTCAAAGGACCTATGTCAGCATCGAACGTATTAAAACTTTACATAAATACCAAAACCCTTGTAATTATGCATACTTGTTGCACTTATGATCTTTTTGTAGTAAGATGCTGTGATATAAAAAACGTAATAAAGTTTTTAATTAATATAAGAGAGACACAATTAACATAGACCTTTTATATCTCAATCTTTAACTCTAATTATGCAAGTCCTTATTATGTAGCAGCTTCATGAATGCATGAACGTCGTTGTCTATCGCAGAAATATAAATCAATAAACGAGCAGCGACAATTCTGGTGAGCGGCTTGGAAAATTTGCCTTCGAAGAGATAACAAGAAAGCAGAATGAGAATGTAATCCGATTATGAGTACACTTCCTGTTTCTGTTAACATTAATTTATGTATAACATTACTATCATGCTTGTCACGTAATTTAAATGAGTAATATTTTATGAAAACTTCTCTGGAATTCTAGCTTCGCTTAATGACGCTTGTATCGCCTCTGGAACGAAACAAATTGCTAGCTTTATAACACCAATTTGAAAAATATAAAGTCTATGAAGATATTTATAATATGCAAAGACATAAAATTAACGATATCTCTAAAAGAAGAAATATAATTTTAGTTCTCTTTCTTTAGAACCGTATTTTTTTAGACATATTGAAAGGAATTGAGTAATATTAAAAGAATAACGTTTAAGAATATTTATTAGTACATAAAAGAGATATCGAATTTGATCGTATATCACGGGTGGATCAGCTTACCCTTCATGTTATAGTTTATTTAATTCCAACAAATAATTTAAAGGATCATAATAATTTCAAGAAATAATTTAAAGAACTCTCCTGAGATAGAAGATAATCCTATAGCCTCCTAAGAATGATAACGATTTAATATGTGAAACGCATAAATTCTCCGATCATACACATATTATAACGGATCGTTTTATTCTTTTAAATTATCGTTTCTCTTCAATTTTTTACCACCGAAAATAATCAAGTTTGTTTATAATAACTTCTACCTACAAGGAAAAATCATATTACTAATGCACTTTATTAAATGTTCCATTGCAAAGAAAAAATGCACTCTGACAGGAATATTTTCCAATAATATCTTTTTGCTTTATATAAAATTATTTCAGATAAGATAGTTTATGCAAATGCTTTTTATGTAGTGGTGTAAAATGTTGAATATTAAAGCAAGATAAACGTCAGGGATAAGGATGAATGACATAATCTTATTTTCTAGCTCGCTTCAAATGGATGTTTTAACAAGTATTTTAATTGACGCTCGCTTAATTAGCAATTATGACCTTCATAAAACATTCTGTAACTTTTGTTTACATTGATACTTTCAACATTAATTAGTCAAATTATGCAAGAGAAATCTATCATCGTACATAATACGGTATATTGTTTTTGGTATTATTGAAGTATTGAGAAACAATATTTGTCAGCGTTCTGCACGGAGAACTGAAAAACCGTAACAGTTCCTGTATTTTTGCTCGCTCTCAACTTTTAGTCTCTCTTTCAGTAACTATTACGTACTGCTACAGTAAACATTTTTCCAGTAACCAGTACGGATTTCACAGTAACTATTACGGATTCTACAGTAATGAATACAGATCGACTGTTAAGGTTGATTTCCTAATCCAGTATTGGATCAGTATTGTATCGTTCCATAACCATTACGATAAAGACCAGTAATGATTCCGGTACAATATTATAACGAAAAAAAAAAACAATTTTTTCTTTTTATTTTTTAAATTGTTCTTATTTTTTTTTAAATATTTTTTTAGTTTAATTTGTATTCGTGGTTCCGCATATATTCTATTTTATTAATTAATAATTACGCATTTGTTTTACAATTTTTGAGAACGCATCGACGGGATTTGAACCTAAGATGTCCGGGGTCGCAACCTAACACGCTAACGCTGAGCTAATCATACGCTTGTGGTATCTATCATTATAACAATCTATATATTTCTACTCTTTATCAGTATGACAGATTTGGCTGTTATGCCACACATTTTTTTCTAAAATTGCACGTAGAAATCTTTAGATTTTTTAACCCTTAAATGCCACCCGGGGTCCAGCGGACCCCAGACCCTTTAGAATGATATATTTTTAAATGTTCCCGCCAAATATGAAGCTCATATTTATTTATTTATTATTTTTTATTTTTTGATTTTGGAGCCAACATTTTAACTGTTGGCGATCTTAATTTTTTATACTATGTTGAAATTGAAATTTTAACAATATAAGCATTTTATTCTCTTTTCTAAGCCTTGAACAACATTGAAAATAATTTTCATAACTAAATATCAAAAAATCAATAAGTAAGGAGACATTTTTCATGCTGGGGTCTTTTAGACCCCATGTGTCATTTACGAGATTATTGAGAGGTGTGGCATTTAAGGGTTAAATGTCTATCTATAATTCTTTTACTTAGATTTTCTTAATATAATAAAGTTATTTTTAATAAAAAATTAACATTTGTTCCTTAAAGATTCGTCATTTCTATCACGGGAATAATACAATTTGTTGTATGCATTGTTTAATGTTTTGTCGTGCCGGTGCCGGTACGTGTCGTTGCCGGAACGTGACGGTCCGTGCCGTATAGTGTGAATCAACCTTAAATCTTACTTACGTTCTTATTTGCACTTTATACTTTTTTTGACAATCAATCTTAACCTTTACGCACAAGAATACGCACGACAATGAAGCTGTGATTTTCCTTTCTCAGCCAACTCGTCTGAACACGTCGCGCTACTGTCAATTGTCATCGCCAACGCTGCATTCTACAGTAACTATTCTGAATCACCTGAATCTCGATCTCTGAGGTCGCGCGATAGAACGAATACTGAGAGCCAACAGTAATGGTTACAGAATCGCACATGATTGAATAATGAAACTCCTCAGTAATTATTTATTTTTTCAGACAATATCGCTTACAATCTTAATCTTTAGATACTACTGTGTTTTTCAGCAGACATTACTTTTTTTTCAGTAAGCATCTGTGTATTGAGACTAAAAGTTAAGAATGAGCGAAAATTCAGAGATTATTACTGTTTTTCAATTCTCCGTGTGGGAAAACCGATTGAGAGAACAGCATGTGCAATATGTCTATCTCAAGTTCATGGAATTTAATATTAGTATGTTAATTATAATGTAAGCATCGATCTCTCAAAGTTTTGAAAGCCCCCCCCACCTATATAAAATATTTCCGCAATTACTGTTACGACAAAAGCAATTATTCGCATGCACACGATGAAGTATGTAGGGGAGATTGGGGCTGTGGTAGGCCAGTTTTTCAGTTTTTTAATTTTTAATAAAATACATATATAAAAAGAATATCATTATCACGTTCACGTAGAATTAAATTCTAAAATAATCATCATAAAAAGTCATTTTAAAGTAAAATATAAAAATTCATTTTTCTAAAAACAAAATAACAATTCTGACAATTCTTCTACATTAAAAATAAAAACATTATACAGAAAAAGATTGTTTTTAAGTCACTCATTGTTTTCGTCCGATACATAATTTTTACATTCGTAAGGAAAGTAAATTAACCAAAGTCAATCTGCCCCAAACGGCCATTTTTATTTCAATCCTTTACCTAATCTTTAAATATTTATGGATCTAAACAAAACTGATTCCAATCACTTGTCCAACAAATTCTAAAATAGTACTATGACATTTATTCTTTTGTAGCTACATAAAGTGTAAAAACAAAAATTTTTGAGAAAAAAATTTACTTTTGTAGTCAACTTTTCAATAAACCTGTCATTCTGTAACAACATGTGACCGTGACGTCGCGTCTAGCGGAATTGAAGGGGGAGGAATGCTTGTTTCTACAATAAATTTCGGCGCGATCGGGAGCGCATTTATGTAAAGTTATTAACAACTGATTAAATATCAATCCAATCTCAATCCCAATCCGTAGTCTGATACGGACTTTATAGTCTATACCTGCCCCTATGGCCTACCAATCCCGGTCTCCCCTATATTCGACAATGTATTCGGAACGTGATAATGGCCTCAGTTCCTCTTTTCTCAAATATCTTGAGCTAACACTTCGCTCGCTACATATTTTATATAAAAGTAGCTGCACCAAAGTCTTATCGCTTCACGGGACTATGAATTCTGATTCGTAGTCTCTCTTTACCTCACAATGCCTATATCGCGATCATGTATGATGTATTTTCAATTGACTTTAATATTAACGTACCTACATTTCTTACCCGCTATGTGTGGTATCTATTGTTAGTGATCGAAACGATTTAATTTATGAACTGGCCGTAGCATTGATAAACTGGATTGCACGCGCCGTGTATACTCAATAAATACTGCTCAATTAGCATCACCGATTAATGTCGGCATAAATATTTCATGGCGGGATGTGTGCACGTTTATGCGCCGTGGTGTAGGGAAATAGCCATTGGTCATTCGGATGTTATACGCATCCGTGATAAGTCCGAAACGCATTTATTAGTCCACACCTACGAGACATATACATCGCGATGATGCGTACAAGCGAATATATGCATTCAGCAATATGTGCTGTGACATTTAGAACGCACGAATGAACTTCATGAATCCTCAGATCTAGTATGCGTGCGTGTTGGGGAGCACTCGAATATACGATCGCACGGATGTTCGACGCATACATTTGGTCACGATGTTTGGTATTCACACAGTGAGAACATATTTCCAGGTACTATCTTAAACATTTCCTGGTAAGTATTACATCCGAACAAATCCGACGAGAGAACTTCAATCCTTATCATGACTCTAAATTATGAATGACTGCATATATTGATAGAATGTATACATATAATCCAGATCACAATATTCTGTTAAATTCGAAAATAACGGTTCCAACATTTTTGCAAATAATTAACTGCTAATTATTTAAAATATTTGCGATATTTAAATATTATTTTATGCGCATATACAAATTGTTATTAATAACTTTAATAGGTGCTATTGAAATTTTGTTCTAATTTTGTCTAGTGTCTAGTTGATAATTGTGTAGTGTCTAGTTGAGAAAAAGATT
>NW_027250535.1:0-13051 GCF_030848795.1 Temnothorax nylanderi | reverse complement strand
TTTCGTAAATACAATTTCGTCGAAGCAATCTTTTGACAGCTCAATCTCTTCCAAACGACCAAATATTTAATATTCAATATTGTTTCAAATTTATATAAAAAAACTTTTTATATTTTTATATTCTTTTAAAAATATTCAAAACTCTCGCGCAAAAAAAATAACAATTAAATTTGAATAAAGAAAAATAAAAATCCATTAATTGGACCCGATTGGATCTGACAGATCAGTAGCTGCGTCATATAAAGATTCTCTATTTTCAAACACGTTATATCAAGAAAAGATTGACTCTAGATTGACCGAAGAAGCTATTCCTTAATCGTTGAGAAAACCTGTTTCGTTTCACTTAGACATCGGAAAATCATAGTGACTCTATACATTGAATCTGTGTGGCTCACGTTTATGCGGAAAATGAATTATGCTGTTTTTTTTTTAATACCGATTAAACTTATCTGCGATATATACGTGCACTTGTATATAACAGCAGATAATTCTAAAAAAAAAACATTCGATCGATATAAGCCACGAGCATGTTTAAAAGATCACAATCAAGATGTTCTTATCGATTACTTGATATTAGTCGACATATCACTTTGACGATCTATCGATCGTCGTCATTGCGCTCCTTTTGTTCAGCATTCGGATCGAGTCTACACGCGTATGTATACCATAATCACAAAGTCACTACAGTCTATTTTCAGACGAAGGCCGTAATAGTCCGACGAGTGTCGGCACCAGTCATCGCGATGACCTTAGTATATCGCGTATGCCTCTGATCTATTATTATTGAAGATTAATCAACATTTTATCGGCTACGGCTTGTTATACCTGAATAACTTGCATACTTTGCGATTACGCGGCGAAACAAAGATTGAATAGAGGCAACCACCACTCCAAGTTTTGTATTGTCTGAGAAACAATGAATATATCGAAATCTAAGATTAGGGGAGACCGGGGCTAAAACGTCTACGGGGTAAATACGTCTAATCAAATATCTCGGAACCTGTATATTGTGCGAACTCGCTATTACATTGTAAACGCTGCTTATAGTACCCATGTGACCAACGGAGTTTCGGCAGGTTACCTGCCGTGTTATGATTTTTACGAGGGCAAACGTGTTTTCGGAAGGTGAAAGTTACATTTTCTGCGCGTGGAAATATTGTAATATCTGCAATAATATTTGCTCTCCAATCTCGCGGTACGTGATTATAAAGAGTAATGCATGCTGAACACGAATCCAGTGTAGTTTTTTCATTATCGTTGATGTCTAATATTTCGTGGGCGATCAAACCTGAAACTTGTGTTTGGGGCTAATCGGTCAGTAAGCAGTCCGGGTGCATTTCCAAGACATTTTCGGGGTCACTGCATATGGAATATGGATGAGACGGGAATTACAACCGTTCAGACACCGAATAGAGTCATCGGACGTCGAGGAGTGAAACAAGTCGGGCGAGTGACTTCTGCGGAAAGAGGAAACCCTCGTAACTATTTTTTAATAATGTTTCGCATAAAAATTTTAAATAAATTTTTATATTTTTCTCTTAAAAAACAATTATTAAAATGTATCCTATTATTTTTTAGGATTAGATGTACGTATATGTATCGAAAATGCAGTGCAGACTGTTATACCCCGGCATTTTTGAGATTTCAATTTTTCCACCGTTGTCGTTTTTGCTCTATACCGGTTAAACAAAGCGACATAGACAAAAATTTCCTATATACATTTTGTAGCTAAAGGTTCACTCTTTACAGTGGTATACCACATTTAACTACAATTATTTATTTTGTTGTTAAAAATCGGCACCGAAAAAAAACGGACTGTTTAGCCCCGGTCTCCCCTACATGTAGAATGCACATCTTGAGCAATATTCCAAAAATATACGAAATAAACACTTCACTAGTAAACTCTTTTAACATTTAATATTAAATTTTTTCACGCAATTAAATGTTAAAGATTTAAATTTGTTAAATCAACTAAAAAATATTTTAACCTGTTACTTGCTACAATATAATTTACGAATAATATTCTAGTTTTTTATTTACATTTTACTTTTTTTATGAGATTTATTTGTAAGATATCTCTGGAAAAACCTCTAAAAACTTTATTGCAGAAAAAATTGACAAATTCGATATCGAAAATAATATTATTCTCAATACTTTTGTAGTATTTTTGTTAGTATTTTTTAGCGTGGAATATTCTTTGGATATTAATAACGTATTAAGTTCTTTATAAATTTTAATAAAACAAATAAAAAATTAGACTTGATTAAAATCTCACAAAAAGAAAAAAGTGACGAAAGATTCCATAAAGTATAAATAACTTTTTACAATGTAACAGGGTATTTCAGATTAAACATCAGGTAACCTGATGATTTTACAATTAAGTTACGACGAATACAGTGTAGGCGCCGCACATATATTCACTTTTGTTGCGACGTATTTATAGAACGATGACTCTATCGAGGCAAAGAGCCAATAAATATTGATAATAATCGTTGCTGGCCTCCCGCCGCAGGCATGTGCATGTGTTTTTATGCGTGTATTCCCTCTGTCAACCTCGACAGACACTGGCGATTTTAAATGTGATCGAGAACCGGTAAGCCGCGAGGAAGCCGATTGCGTTCGCGCTCCTTTGTCGTTCGCGATAAAGTAAGATCAGACACTAAAAATTTACAAGGCATTCTTTTTAAACGCCCACCTGACTCCGATGACGGTTACCACCCAGGAGACGAATCGTAACCGATTCTGAAACGCCGGCAAAATCACACGAGCATAATCTATCGAATTTTTATCACGTCTTCGCCCAGTTCCATAAAATCGCGTCTGGAGCTCATAAAATCCGATCGGATGTTCCACTGGATCATAGGAGACGATCATATCGTTTATCACACTACGTAAACTTGAGGCTGCGATACCTCTTCTAAGCTAGCAGGACCAAATGGGCAGAATCAAACCGGACCTATCAGAATATTTAGTACCTATTTTGTACTAATTTGTACCACTAATAACAATTTTGTACCTCGTGCCGTTTCGGAGAAAATCGTGGCGCTGCTACCTTAGCATTAAGCTAGAAAGACCACAAGAAAAAAAAAGAAAAAAAGAAAATTAAATACAGAAATTTGAAGGACTGAATTTGTACTAATTTGTACCATACAAATAAACTTAATATATTCATCCCTTCTGCCTGAAACAGCCCCTAATAGAACTCAGTCCTATTAGTCTCAAGAGTAAAGTACTCTTTCTCATCAGCAGAATCAATCGCTACTTGTAGACTCGATTCAGGATAATTTGTATCACAAAAATATGAAATTTCAGATTTTGTACCCACACGGATCCTTCGGAAACTACCCCCGATTCCTAACAGTCTCTAGAGTAAAGTACCTTTTGCCACGGGCAAAATCAATCGTTATTTCTACACTAGACGTGACATAATTTGTACCACGAAAATATAAAGTTTCAGATTTTGTACCCCAGCCGTTTGATAAAAAACTACCCCCGATCCCTAACAGTCTCAAGAGTAAAGTACTCTTTCTTGTCAGCAGAATCAATCACTACTCGTAGAATCGATTCAGGATAATTTGTACCGCGAAAATATAAAGTCTCAGATTTTATACCCCAGCCATTTGATAAAAAACTACCCCCGATCCTTAACAGTCTCAAGAGTAAAGTACTCTTTCTTATCAGCAGAATGAATCATTACTCGTAGAATCGATTCAGGATAATTTGTACCGCGAAAATATAAAGTTTCAGATTTTGTACCCCAGACGTTTGATTAAAAACCAGCCCCGACCTCTAACAGTCTCAAGAGTAAAGTACTCTTTCTTATCAGCAGAATCAATCACTACTCGTAGAATCGATTCAGCATAATTTGTACCGCGAAAATATAAAGTTTCATTATCCTGAATCGATTCTACGAGTAATTATTGATTCTGCTGATAAGAAAGAGTACTTTACTCTTGAGACTGTTAGGGATCGGGAATAGTTTTTTATCAAATGGCTGGGGTATAAAATCTGAGACTTTATATTTTCGCGGTACAAATTATCCTGAATCGATTCTACGAGTAGTGATTGATTCTGCTGACAAGAAAGAGTACTTTACTCTTGAGACTGTTAGGGATCGGGGGTAGTTTTTTATCAAACGGCTGGGGTACAAAATCTGAAACTTTATATTTTCGCGGTACAAATTATGCTGAATCGATTCTACGAGTAGTGATTGATTCTGCTGATAAGAAAGAGTACTTTACTCTTGAGACTGTTAGAGATCGGGGGTGGTTTTTTATCAAACGGCTGGGGTACAAAATCTGAAACTTTATATTTTCGCGGTACAAATTATCCTGAATCGATTCTACGAGTAATGATTCATTCTGCTGATAAGAAAGAGTACTTTACTCTTGAGACTGTTAAGGATCTGGGGTAGTTTTTTATCAAATGGCTGGGATATAAAATCTGAGACTTTATATTTTCGCGGTACAAATTATCCTGAATCGATTCTACGAGTAGTGATTGATTCTGCTGTTAAGAAAGAGTACTTTACTCTTGAGACTGTTAGGGATCGGGGGTGGTTTTTTATCAAACGGCTGGGGTACAAAATCTGAAACTTTATATTTTCGCGGTACAAATTATGCTGAATCGATTCTACGAGTAGTGATTGATTCTGCTGATAAGAAAGAGTACTTTACTCTTGAGACTGTTAGAGATCGGGGGTGGTTTTTTATCAAACGGCTGGGGTACAAAATCTGAAACTTTATATTTTCGCGGTACAAATTATCCTGAATCGATTCTACGAGTAATGATTCATTCTGCTGATAAGAAAGAGTACTTTACTCTTGAGACTGTTAAGGATCGGGGGTAGTTTTTTATCAAATGGCTGGGGTATAAAATCTGAGACTTTATATTTTCGCGGTACAAATTATCCTGAATCGATTCTACGAGTAGTGATTGATTCTGCTAATAAGAAAGAGTACTTTACTTTTGAGACTGTTAGAGATCGGGGGTGGTTTTTTATCAAACGGCTGGGGTACAAAATCTGAAACTTTATATTTTTGCGGTACAAATTATCCTGAATCGATTCTACGAGTAATGATTCATTCTGCTGATAAGAAAGAGTACTTTACTCTTGAGACTGTTAAGGATCGGCGGTAGTTTTTTATCAAATGGCTGGGGTATAAAATCTGAGACTTTATATTTTCGCGGTACAAATTATCCTGAATCGATTCTACGAGTAATGATTCATTCTGCTGATAAGAAAGAGTACTTTACTCTTGAGACTGTTAAGGATCGGGGGTAGTTTTTTATCAAATGGCTGGGGTATAAAATCTGAGACTTTATATTTTCGCGGTACAAATTATCCTGAATCGATTCTACGAGTAGTGATTGATTCTGCTGACAAGAAAGAGTACTTTACTCTTGAGACTGTTAAGGATCGGGGGTAGTTTTTTATCAAATGGCTGGGGTATAAAATCTGAGACTTTATATTTTCGCGGTACAAATTATCCTGAATTGATTCTACGAGTAATGATTCATTCTGCTGATAAGAAAGAGTACTTTACTCTTGAGACTGTTAGAGATCGGGGGTGGTTTTTTATCAAACGGCTGGGGTACAAAATCTGAAACTTTATGTTTTCGCGGTACAAATTATCCTGAATCGATTCTACGAGTAATGATTCATTCTGCTGATAAGAAAGAGTACTTTACTCTTGAGACTGTTAAGGATCGGGGGTAGTTTTTTATCAAATGGCTGGGGTATAAAATCTGAGACTCTATATTTTCGCGGTACAAATTATCCTGAATCGATTCTACGAGTAGTGATTGATTCTGCTGATAAGAAAGAGTACTTTACTTTTGAGACTGTTGGAGATCGGGGGTGGTTTTTTATCAAACGGCTGGGGTACAAAATCTGAAACTTTATATTTTTGCGGTACAAATTATCCTGAATCGATTCTACGAGTAATGATTCATTCTGCTGATAAGAAAGAGTACTTTACTCTTGAGACTGTTAAGGATCGGGGGTAGTTTTTTATCAAATGGCTGGGGTATAAAATCTGAGACTTTATATTTTCGCGGTACAAATTATCCTGAATCGATTCTACGAGTAGTGATTGATTCTGCTGACAAGAAAGAGTACTTTACTTTTGAGACTGTTGGAGATCGGGGGTGGTTTTTTATCAAACGGCTGGGGTACAAAATCTGAAACTTTATATTTTTGCGGTACAAATTATCCTGAATCGATTCTACGAGTAATGATTCATTCTGCTGATAAGAAAGAGTACTTTACTCTTGAGACTGTTAAGGATCGGGGGTAGTTTTTTATCAAATGGCTGGGGTATAAAATCTGAGACTTTATATTTTCGCGGTACAAATTATCCTGAATCGATTCTACGAGTAATGATTCATTCTGCTGATAAGAAAGAGTACTTTACTCTTGAGACTGTTAAGGATCGGGGGTAGTTTTTTATCAAATGGCTGGGGTATAAAATTTGAGACTTTATATTTTCGCGGTACAAATTATCCTGAATCGATTCTACGAGTAGTGATTGATTCTGCTGACAAGAAAGAGTACTTTACTCTTGAGACTGTTAGGGATCGGGGGTAGTTTTTTATCAAACGGCTGGGGTACAAAATCTGAAACTTTATATTTTCGTGGTACAAATTATGTCACGTCTAGTGTAGAAATAACGATTGATTTTGCCCGTGGCAAAAGGTACTTTACTCTAGAGACTGTTAGGAATCGGGGGTAGTTTCCGAAGGATCCGTGTGGGTACAAAATCTGAAATTTCATATTTTTGTGATACAAATTATCCTGAATCGAGTCTACAAGTAGCGATTGATTCTGCTGATGAGAAAGAGTACTTTACTCTTGAGACTAATAGGACTGAGTTCTATTAGGGGCTGTTTCAGGCAGAAGGGATGAATATATTAAGTTTATTTGTATGGTACAAATTAGTACAAATTCAGTCCTTCAAATTTCTGTATTTAATTTTCTTTTTTTCTTTTTTTTTCTTGTGGTCTTTCTAGCTTAATGCTAAGGTAGCAGCGCCACGATTTTCTCCGAAACGGCACAAGGTACAAAATTGTTATTAGTGGTACAAATTAGTACAAAATAGGTACTAAATATTCTGATAGGTCCGGTTTGATTCTGCCCATTTGGTCCTGCTAGCTTAGAAGAGGTGGCTGCGATTGCTAATGAAGATTTACGGCTCGTTAAAGACTCTTACAATCACGCTCTGCCGTCCTTCCAAAGAAATTTATTTTCAAATCATATACTGTCAAATAAAAATTTTTACATAACATGCGCAATGCATAAATGTACATTTAACAATATATTTAATTCGCAAGATAATCACAAACTCTTCACTTTTTTTCTATCTTCAATTTAAATGTTTATAAGAAGCTCGTTACTTTTATAAATGCTTTATTTTCTTGGAAATTAAATGCATGTATAAATTAAAAAAATTAAAACCTAAAAACTATATATACAATATATAATTTTATTGTATATAATCTAAATCTACATGGAAATTAATATAAAAATTAAATAAGATCCTACTCAAGCAATATTCAATAATCTTCATTAAGCCACATCTTTTGTAAAATGCTGATAAAAATTCGATTCTCCAGAAAATATCTGGGTAAATGATATCAATAAAGTTTGCTACGGCGCGGGCGTGTGGCCTTTCATGCGATGATACAAAGTTATCAAATGTGTTTATTTCGACTTGTTTTCAAGAGAATATATCGCAATTTCCAGTCGAATAGTGTAATCTTTATTTTCTATCAACATATATGTGAATTGCGTTCACAGATTATATAGTTCGCGTGATGGTGGTATTGGAGATAAATCCTACAGATTGCAACGGGATAGCTCTCCTATTATCTATAGCCATTTATAGGGGTGCCCAGTATACCAGCATCTGAAAGAGATCGATTGCCTCTCCAACTTCCGTCCCAAGATTTTTCGGCGACGGCACCGAAACCGCTCGGGAGGCTGCGAGTGCTGGCTGCGAAAGAATGCACCGGCCGGCAAGCTGCAGCGCCTACGGTGAAACGAAATGGGCCGACGGAGGGAAGGAAGGAAGGTGAGCGAGAGATGAGTGCCGTGAGTTAGCGAGCGAGTGAGTTAGTGAACAAGCGAGGGGAACGAGGGAGCGAGCGAGCGTGCGAGCGGAGGTCACTGCACGGCGCATTCCTTCGAGTCAAGTCCAAGGTTAATCCCGAGGAAGAGGGCCCCTCCGCCGCCCCGTTAGGTTCTCTCTCTTTGCTTTCGTGCAACGCGCCACCCGTGGTCTTACGCGTTTCCATTCTTTCATCCGGGAAAGGTGCGTCGAGAGGCATCGGGCGAACTCAACCGCAGTTTGTCATATTAACAAACGGTGACAATGACTATTTGCCAATGAATCACAAGACTGAGGTATCGGAAGAATTGTCGAGTGTTATTTGCTAAAGTATCCGCGGTATCCGTATCGATCGTGATGTACTAATCGAGCGATAGCTACAATCATAGGATAGCATTTGATCTCGTATCGCAGCTTCGACGGAGGTAAACTTATTGTGAGAACTTTGAACTTTGAAGCTACGCTTGAAGAATCGTGATTAAAAAAAGACAATTATTAAAAATTATGCAACTGATTAAAAGGAGATTGCATAATTAAAACGAGTGTTTGTCACAGATCATCTTTTACTTGATCAAAAGAAGCGCTACGTCGATATTCTTGTCTCCATGTGCCTATCGGCAGTAATAAGACCTCTCACAGTCAGAAAAGAAATTAAATTAATACATATATCTAGTGCAAATATACAAATATATATATATATTTCATCATACATATTTATAATCGATAGAATAACTTTTACCCATACTTTACTGCTATATAAAACGTCGAAAATAGAGAGGTAAAAAACTGTTTTATATAACTATGGCAAAAATAATGGCTGCTGTATAAATAATAGCAAATTCGTATATGTCAGCACGATATATGTACCAGCAGGCTAATACTTGCTACATATGTATTTGTCCAAGCGGATGTTTGATCAACCATCGGCAAAATGATTGTGACACTTTTTTCCAGCGGTCATCCAATATTCAGGAGTATGTTTCCTGGAAACAACGTGAAGCTCCGAGCTACAGCGAAAAGCAGCGCGCCGATTGACGTAGCGCATTACATAATACATTTTCAACGGATACGGAGAGAAGGTGGGCATTTAGGGTGCAATAGTGTATTCCACCGAATTAACGTTATACTTACAACGTTGCTCGCTCGGAGCATATCTATTAACGGAGATAGCAAAACCCTGACGACTAAAACCCCTTGATGTTTGCGCGCACTGTTCAATCGCTCGAAACCGCCGATTCGCCCGCATCCGGAATGGAAAACTTGGAGATACAACACGACGCTGTGTGCCTCTCGCGCATTATCTCTGTTTTCGTACATATGTGTAACGATTCCCATCGAGATCGCGCACGAACTCGGCAGTATGTATACGCGACGGCGAAGGAAACGGCGTAATCAAGGCTTATTACACGACGTGGTGTCTATTATATTCGTGGCTATTGCGTAACCGCGTCTAATCACCAGTGCTTGTCGTTTTGATTACGATCATTAGTTTCCGTGTACGAAAATATACGACGCTTACAGTCGCCCGATGGAAAATAAACCGATTTGCACGAGGAGAGGGAGAGAAAGAGAAGAAGAGAGGGACAGAGAGAGAGAGAGCAAGAGGTATCGCGACATCCACTGTCTGTGGACATCCATGGACCCTCTCTTGAAATCGATGATTGCAGATATACGACATTCCTTGTGGAACGCATAGCTGAGATCTTGCACATACATGCCCTCAAGACAAAAAGACCAAAAATAAACACGCACATGACCAAAATCGTTGTCTAAAATTTTGCATATTACATAATATTTAAGCGTTAGACAACGGTCTTATTAATAGCACGCGTGTATGTATTATTCAATTATTAATAATATTCGCTAAATATTAACTAAACTTGAATTTTTTCGAAACTGTCTCTCGATATAGTAAATATCTTAACAAAATAATCTTTTTTATTACCGCCGCACTATTTTTGTTATACAAATTTTTTATGTTCAACTTCACGACTCGACATTCGCTATAGAAAGATATTCCAATTTGTTGCTGAGATTTGCGAATTTTTTCACGCGCTCGATATCCATCTGACGTTGAGAATGCGGGATGCGAAAAATTACGGCTTGCAAAAATCAGCTTAACGAAAAATTCGTCGATACAACAAGAATATATGTGAAACCGCTCGAATCGCGTACATATACGAGCTTCGGCGCACGAACTTATGCATGCACACAGAAAACCGAAGCCAGAAATACCTGGCTGCTAGAAGTTAAATTATTCAGGAAACTTCGTGCGATTCGCAGATATTCTCGGAAAGTGCTCGATCGACGCACAGAGGGAACAAAGTTACATAAAATGTAAATCGCGATCAAAACGTTATCAACCGAGGTAATGCAAATTATTATGCAAAAAATTTCTTTAAAGAAATGTTACTTTTTCAAAGTGTTCATCACGTCTTGAGATTAACGTGTCTAAATTATCTTTAATTAATGTGTCAATAGTTTTATTAGCGATTGAAAAGAAATATTAGGTACATGTCTTTTCGCACTTTGACCTATAATAGTATCAATGACAAAACTAAATTTTCATTAAAAAAAGAAAAAACTTGTCCTAAGGCCAGCTCAGCGAGGACAGAAACCTCGCGTAGAGCAAAAGGGCAAAAGCTGGCTTGATCTCGATGTTCAGTACGCATAGAGACTGCGAAAGCACGGCCTATCGATCCTTTTGGCTTGAAGAGTTTTCAGCAAGAGGTGTCAGAAAAGTTACCACAGGGATAACTGGCATAAATCAAATAATATGTAAAATATAATAAGAAATTAACTTAAAAATATTTTTGCGCGCAGCAAACGCATCTCTGGTTTTTCATATCTTCATAAATACGCGGTATCTAAGCTATTATTCTAATTAATGGAATTAAAAACACGCGTGACGTAAGAATGTTACGTGGCGTTTTGGAAGGCGTTTCATTTATCGTTCGTCTGTAATTATAGAATAGCTCACGTAATCGGTCATTCAATATGAAATTACGCGATCGGAGTCTCCTTGCGCGAGTCTATTTTCGCATGATTATATCTAATCAAGATGTCATTCTCACAGAAATGTGCGACCGTCTCCGTAACTCAGTATCGAAAGAATCTGTTACGTTTTAATGCCGCACAAAGTATCGATCCAAATCGGCCTGAATATTCAATTTTACAATTGCGCGCGTGCGATGCAATGGAATGAAAGCAATAAAATGAATAAAAAATATATCGTCCAAGTGTCCGTAATAAGTTGTTAAAAGATAAGACACGCGAATAGTTCTGCCCAGAAATGTCCATTTAGAAATAAGCAAAAATAAAATCTTAAAATAGCGAAAAGCAAGTCGCAATTACTGTTAATACAAATCGATAACTCAATACAAAACGGCATCAAAATAGTGTGTACGAATTTGCTGAAGACCATCATTAAATATGTTAACGTATCTCTCAGTCATCAGTTGCACGCAAAACGCGAGTTCTTTATATTCGTGAGAGAGCGAGCTCGGTTTTCCTGTTGCTACGATTTCGCGTTCGGCGATATTAATTTTATGAAACCTATTATACATTCGTTGGAAGCATTACACGTCAGTGGTTGCACCAAGCGACGAGTGCAAGTGCATCGGGAATGCATTGAAACTCGTCGCAGTGTTCGGTTCTATCGCGGTGCATTCTGTGGCGGCCGGGCTCTCTTTGTGCCGGAACTCTGCGTGCGCGTTGTAGTGGCGTCGCGGCGCTCATCGACGCCGTCTCCGTCGACGTTGCGAATAACGGACGATAGCAAAGCGCGACATACATTTTTAAAAACATAGCGCCTGGCGGACACTCGCCAGCACCATGCGGAGTCGATGCATTCACCGGGCGGCCGCGTTTTAACGCCTGCCGGCGCCGCGCGTGAGAAAAGAATAGACGCGACATTTCGCAGCTTATGCACTTGCCTCGTGTCACGATACCCGCTCGATCTTCATTTAATACACTAATACAGGCACCGTGGAAAAATAAAGAACGCGCGCCCGATAGAAATTCGATTCGCGAAATGACTCTCGATTTATTGAATGCGATAAAGCATATATGTTTCGTACATGGGCAAATAATATCCTGTATTAATCTAAAGTACATACGCAACACAACATAGTGTATCAGTTTTTCTCTTTTCTTGATTCTTATTCATGCTGAGAGAAAACAGTATGTGATTTTTGAATTTTACTCCTTAAATTGAGAATTTATTCGCTAACAACGTTACTCGTCGTTGCAAATTAAGAATTTTTCTCGACGTAGCGAGAAAAAAGCAGTTTGAAATCTTTTTAACACCTCACGTGTCAATTGTATTAATTGGATTATATCAGCACTATATAATGTTATGATTTCGAATTATTGAGACAAGCACGAGATGAAGAAAAAGACAAAGCAGTATTTAGCAAGAAGATGTGCAAGCACCCTTTACTTCTTCAATCCGCTTATCGTTTTAAAAATTTTGGTGTGCATGAAATGGATCTTTGAATAATGCGCGCAATCGATCTTGTGATACACGCGAAAGTTCGCGCGTGTGCGAGACAAATGGCACGTACGACTTCGCTGCACGCCTGCGAGTCATGCGATTCGCGTGCCTCGATTTCACGTTCCCGTGAAAATTGGCACGTTATGCGAGAATGTGTACCGGCGATCGGCGGACGAGCCGCGTTTTTGCCAGTGAGACTTTTCGCAACTCCGCGCAAAGTCTCGCTTTTCGCTAAACCGCTGAGTAGAAATTTTGTCGATATACATTTACCTCAAAAAGATCAATTTCATTAGCTCGCTCGTTCAGACATTCCTGACGCCTGTATATTGTATATTATATATATTGATTTTATAAACTCTTGCATACTATATCTTAACGTAATTTGTCTTAACGTATTGAATCAAAATGCATATCTTTCTTATATCACATAGAAAAAAATCTCTTAATT
>NW_027250534.1:0-13167 GCF_030848795.1 Temnothorax nylanderi | reverse complement strand
CTCTCTCTCTCTCTCCTCTCTCTCTCTCTCTCTCTCTCTCTCTCTCTCTCTCTCTCTCTCTCTCTCTCTCTCTCTCTCTCTCTCTCTCTCTCTCTCTCTCTCTCTCTCTCTCTCTCTCTCTCTCTCTCTCTCTCTCTCTCTCTCTCTCTCTCTCTCCCCTCTCCTGTTTCTCTCCCACCCTCTCTCACACTTTCTCTTTTTCTCTCCTCTGCAGAGCTGCCTTTCTCTCATCTGCGACAGAACCTGGAGATGGCGATACCTGTTGATGATGATGAAGTGAATCAGGATTATACATATATAATTAGATACCGTGTCTCTTGATCTCGTCCGAACAAGTAATGATATCAATTTATATAGTTTATAGAGAAAAGGCGGTAATAATACATATATAATAAACTTTTGCCTGTAATATATAAAAATATATTTTTAAAAAATTATAATTTTTTTACATATAAAGCAAGTCAGGTATCTTATGAACATAATAACAATAGATTATTATACATATATACTAATATAGAAAAATTTATATTAAGAAAGTATAAAAATCTGTAAATGCGTATTCTTAAGGCGCCTAAGAGTACGCATAATGTCGAATAAAAGTACACAATTCAGAATTCAACAGTAATCATGTATAAATATTCCTCCTTCATTACCGGAACATGCCATTTGGAACCACTGGTTACAAATTTCACACAAAATTCAGACATTTTCAAAATTTTTACTGTATCTAAGACAAACATAACTTGAAGATGAAAAACACACTTTATTCGATGATAGTGCTTTTAGGGAAACAATTGCTACATATGTATGTATATAATAAAAATAATTCAAGAAAGAAAATTAATATTCTCAAGTTTTAACATAATTTAAAAAGTAAATTTATTTACTTTTATATAAAATAAATTTCCATTGATTGGGAAATTTTACAATAGAAATACTGAAGAATGATCTCCAAATTTTGAGATAAGGTATTCCGTGTAAAAGCAGTCGATTCATACCTATTAATTTGATTGGGATCTCTAGATTCGTTCCCGACATTCGTCCTATGCAAAGAACGGTGAGTAATATAGATTTCTGCCTAAAAAGTGTAACGTAAGTTATATATGATGTAATCTTGTGTTTTTTCACAGTAAAAAATAAAATGTTAATTGTAACATTTTTCACATGTCGCAGAAAGTCCACTCTAAGTTTTAAGTTAAAATAACTCATTCATCATGTGTTATTCGTTGACAAATTAGAAATGTTAATTGACTAACACTATATACTTTATATTATTTATATTTGTTCTTTTGACTTTAAGCATAATGTAATAATTAACAAACAAGATAAGTGCGAGGTTCGCGCTCCTAGTGGTTTCTGCTGATTGGCCAGCATTCGAATAAACGATAGTTATTTCAATTTAAAAGAAATGTTTTTGAATATTTTATTTGTGAATATTATAGTTTCTTGTGTAATACATTTAATGTAACTTCTACGAAGTGTGTATTAATATATTTTATTTTAAATTCTATCAACATTTCAATAATCAAAATAAACGCTCATTTTTCAAGTTATATATTAACACATGATATTAATTATTTTAACTTGAATTATGTGTAATAAAAATAATTTTAGTAAATGTAATTATTTTGTATGTCAAAGTTTATGATTATTTGAAGATTTACTTCAACTTTTGTTTATGTTAAAATAACTTTATAACGTGTTGATTTTTTTTAAATAATTGTGTTAAAAGAACTCAAAATAATATTTAATTTCTAAATGACATAAGTGTTATAAGCTAAATACATAAAGTGTTAAGTTATCACGTTGATATAAATGTAACACATGAAAATGTTAAGAAAATAATAACATAGCTGTTGTATGTTAATTTTATATTGAAATAATAAAAATCTTGATAACACAAAAAAATGTTAACATATGGACCGATATGGACACACGATTTTTTATTGTGTTGGGTCGCTGAATATAATAATAGCAGCTTTTTATCCGTCTAAATCAGTGGAAAAGTGGTCAAAATTTGTTTTAAAAGAGTCGAAATAAGTTATTTTTGATAGTGCAATAATGCGGTTAGTGACGATTTTGTTCCAATTATTTAATTACTTGTATTACAGCTAAGTTTTACAACTTTTTTTACTAAAAATGAATAAAAATGAAAATACTTCAAAATAAAGCACTTCAGAAATGCTAAATTTAACACTGTAGGTACTATTCTACATAGCCAATTGCCTGTGATAACTCAGTACGGAAAACATCGGAGAGCGCAAGAGAGATGCACGACGGCGGCGGAGAACGCCAGAGAGTACCCTAAGGGAGGTGCGACGACGGAAAACGTCCCTGAAAGGATCTTTAAGAAATAATTTTGAAGTTTTACCGCTGGTATTTTCTAGGTATTTCTACCTATAACCTAAGATGCACCGAGGTTGCACAGTCGAGATATGTTTGTCGAGCTCACCGATCAATACTGAATAAATGTTTACAATTCATCCATTTGTTACGCGCGCATACCATTGAAATGGAATCTGATATTCTCGGTCCATCGAATCAAACGCGCGTTATTAATTTTAAGTATATACTGTGTGGGTTTTTTAAAGCACATTAAGCAGCTGGAAATAATCGGTACAAAAATTAAGCATCTGCACTTTAAACAGAACATAAAACTTTATTAGAACATTAATAACAAAATTAAACAAAGAAAATTACAATAAATTACAATAAATATAGTTACATACCGTAGCGAAGCATGGGTATTAAGCTAGTATTTTATAATAATAAAATAAAATAATTTAAAAATATTAATATATATATTACACATGCATGTATACATATTAATGTTATTAATAACATGAATAGCTTTAGTCGATAAAAATCCGACATGATCCTCGGGGACCGAGGGGATCTATGCAAGGTTTTCCGCTCCTTCCCTTAAAGACGTTCTCTCGTTCTTATACTAGAGAAAATCGATTTTCTTTAGATTTTCTTGAAATTGTGAATATACGTTAATTTAGGTGTGTTTTATGCGTGGTATAAATTTCAGTACCTCTTCCGGTATAAAAAATAAAGATACTGAGCCACAAAATTTCAACTTTTACTAATGAAAAGGTTTTCCAGGCCAAACGGTAAGAGATACGAGTTTGGCCAAGAGGACCAAAGTTGCTCTTCTCGTCGAGTTCTATAAGGAAAAAATGCCAAAATAAAAAAAAATTAAATTTTTAAATTTTTTCGGTAAAAATTAAAACTTTGAGGCTTAGTATCTTGATTTTTTATACCGGAAGAGGTACTGAAATTTATACCACGCATAAAGCACACCTAAATTAACGTATATTCACAGTTTCAAAAAAATCTAAAGAAAATCGATTTTCTCTAGTATAAGGACCAGAGAACGTCCTTAACAAAAAATAAAAAGATATCCCGAGAAAAAATAATTTTGACTAATCATAGATAATTGTATATGATTATGTATAGAATCATAAATGAATATATATGGGTATATTTATGATCATGTATATTTACATCTTGCTCCTTGTATGATTATATATGGATCCATATATGATTAGATCTGACCATTCCTATGCTGATATGACTAATATATTCTAATTCGTATGAGTAGGTACAGATTCATATATAATTAGACCTAATCAAGCCTGACTCATACCAGACTGTAGATGAATTCATATATGACTATATTTAAATCTATGTATGATTCTATCTAATCATGACTGGCTAATATGAACTCGCACCTGACTATATGTAAATTTATATATAACTAGATATATATCCATATATAATTGTGCGTATTTAGATCTGACCATTTCTATGCTGATATGACTAATATATTCTAATTCGTATGAGTAGGTACAGATTCATATATGATTAGACCTAATCAAGCCTGACTCATACCTGACTGTATATATGAATTCATGTATGACTATATAATATATATATCTTCAGGGTATCATGTACATATATCACATATATACATATACATACACACACACACACACACACACACACACATACACACACGCGGCGCTCATATTTATATTTATATATATATTCAATAAACAACGAAGTTACCCAGGTAGCAAGACTCGTCATTTTGACGTCAATTGACGTCAAAAGTCTGTCATTTTGACGTCTTTTGACGTCATTTGACGTCAAAATGACGAGTGCTTGCTACCTGGGTATATATATATACGAAAAAATAAAAACACTTTACTATATATAAATTGGTCCAATTAGCTATACGATAAGCCTATTATAGTTAGAACTTGATCCGTTCCATGCCGTACAGTTTTTCAAATTGTTTTACAAATAATTTAAGTAAAATATCTGATTGTTTAAGATCAAACTGTGTAATTTGATTTTGAAGTAAATTAAACAATTCTATAACTAACATCATCCAGTGCTGAAAATATTCATTAGGCAAATGATCAATAAGAGCTATAAGAGAATAAAATAACAAAAAATTGTAATTTTCGGATGCATTATAAAATTGATAATATGTTAAAGGTCTTGGTAATCGACAAAATGATTGAAGTGGTCGTATACTTGTGATAAAATTATCAATATCTTTACTCTTTTTTTTTTAATATTCCAAGGACCTTTTTTATCAAACCACAATTTAATAAGTTGTTTTACTATCCCAAGAAGAACCGAGTGCATGAACCCAGGCAAAACACATGTTCCAATATCAATCAACGGCACACAAAACAATCTACTACTACGGAAAAAACTACGGAAAAATATAATTTTTAATCCAATTATTTGTTACATTTTTGTGGAATTAAATTATATTGTTAGATAACTATACAGTATCTATGTCTGACACCTTCCGTACATCTGCTAACAATAAGTGTAACATATGTAGTACAATACGAAACGTCTTTATTAATTAACGTTGTAGCACAGTACGTAAGGTGACTGACTCAAGATCCAGGGGTTCCAGGTTCAAATCCAGCAGTGGTCAGCAAATTTTTCAAGTACAATATAAATTTAATTAATTAAGCTTGCACATAATAAAGATTTTCGGCAATAAAATAATGTTTAACGAAAAAAATAAATTTTATATTTTTATATTTTAATGGTCAAATATGAATAGATATGACCGTCTATATGATTTTGTATGAGCATGCATGGTCAGACCTGGCCAATTTTCGGATCTGATCATATAAACAATAATGTATGATCATATATAATTAGTCAAAATTATTTTTTCTCGGGATGTGCGGCGCTGAATTCATTTATTTGTTCGAATGTTTTTAAATTCGCATGGATGTTCTGCGTGACAAGCTACTCTCTCGGTAAGCTTGCCATCACATTCTGAGAAGTGGCGATCGAGTCAAAATTGGCTTGATTCTTTGTCGAATTTGAACTCGGATCTCCGGCTCGTTAGACCAATATGTACTACTAGATGCCACTAGCACCGCACTCTCGATATTGTAATTAATACGTTTATTAGCAACTCGTACAGTACAGGCAATGCACGCCATAGCAAGAGACTACTATAACATACAGTGCTCGCAAAGATCTGCACATTTCGGGCCGATTTCAGAAGCGACGCCTACTGTCCCCCCATTACCGCTCGACCTTCGACGGCCGAGCCGCCACTCGCGTTTGTCACGCTGTCCGCTCAGGAGCGTACCGGTGGAAAAAATATACTGGAATCGTACTTTCCGCTAATTAAATTTTAACTTAAATTTTTTTATTAAGTATACTGTTATATATGTTACAGTTAAAACCCGAAATCCGTCAAAACCCGAATTTACTGGTAAATTCTAGTTTTAACTAAGCCAGCTCGGCAATTCGCGTTCTAACTGAAATAATTTAGTCAAAACTGGAATTAACCAAGTGCTTTAGTACATTCGCGTTCTAACTGAAAAAATTTAGTTAAAACTAGAATTAACCGACTGCTTTAGTAAATTCGCGGTCTAACGTGTTTCTCTTACAGTCAAAACGCGAAATCCCTCAATCGGCAATGCTATACATATATGTGTTACGCCCAAACACCGAAATCGCTCAGTGACCGAAAAAAATATCTAACGAGCCGGAGATCCACAACGCATTGTGTGGACGGTGCTGATCATCCAAAGACCGAAAAGAGATATTTTTTCGGTGTGTGGTCGTTTTTATTATCCACAACGCGATGTGTGGCCGAAGGCCCCCCCTTGCCACCCCCCCCCCGCGTGTGTGTGTGTGTGTGTAAGTGACGCGCTTTAAAAGTATTTAAGTGTTTAAAGCGCATCACTAACCATTTAAATGCTTTTAAAGCGCGTCACTCACACACACACACACACACACACACACACACACACACACACACACACACACACACACACACACACACACACACGCGGGGATGGTGCAACGGGGGGCCTTCGGCCCCCCTCCCGCACCCACCTCCGCCGGTAGGCAGCGTGGACCTCGCTTTATAATTTTTAATTCTAGTTTTAACTAAATTATTTTAGTTAAAACGCAAATTTACTAAAGCGATCAGTTAATTCTAGTTTTAACTGAATTATTTTAGTTAAAACGCGAATGTACTAAAGCATTCGGTCAATTCTAGTTTTAACTAAATTCTTTCAGTTAGAACGCGAATTACCGAAAGGGCTTAGTTAAAATTAGAATTTACC
The DNA here is from genome assembly GCF_030848795.1 of Temnothorax nylanderi. Classification (NCBI taxonomy): domain Eukaryota; kingdom Metazoa; phylum Arthropoda; class Insecta; order Hymenoptera; family Formicidae; genus Temnothorax; species Temnothorax nylanderi. The sequence continues at coordinate 6,538 of NW_027250534.1, read as the reverse complement.
AGTAAATTCGGGTTTTGACGGATTTCGCGTTTTAACTGTAACATATACATGTTTCATAATAATATTATTATAAATTGACGTAATTTTATAATAATATAGTTTAACAATGTATAATAATTTCAACAATAGATTTCCACATCACCCATGAGGTACTATTGCTGATGCGTTTTTTTTTAAGTGGTTTCCCCAGTAGGCCTATTCCACTAAAAAAGAAGAAAATAATAATAAAGATAAAAATATATGGCTCGGCAGGAAAGAAAATAAAATTCTCTATCGCGAAGTGTTTTATAAAAAGGAATAAGAAATCGCGCAAAGGAAATAAAAACTAATTTACATGAAAATATTTTCTACTTAATTAAAAAATAAATATTTAATTTCTGGGTCGTTTGCACGATTTAACTAATGATGGTATATCCACAGAAATGTTGGAAGAATTAGCTAGCATCAGTGAGGATAATGATGCATCACTCAAAGAAGATCGTTTATTATTTTTTATTAATTTCAATTTTGAAAAAGAACGTTCACACAAATATGTGGAGCCAAACATGGAAAAAATTCGAAGACCAAAATTCCTGAGAGATGGATAATGCGATGCATTTAAAATTAAAAAAAAAATCGACTCCTTTTTCTGTTCGCGTTTTTAGAGACACATCACATATTGCAAATCACAAAGTTCTGCTTGAAAATTTAGACTTTGTTCCTCGATTTGCACAGTGAGAGGATTTTCAAAAAGGATTAAATCTTTTCTAAGACTCTCGAAATCTTTGAAACGCGTATCAAATTGTTCTATGAGGGATTCTATTAAAAATATATATTTCTTGAAATTGCAACTTATGCCATGTTCTTCGACGAGAATTTTGCAAGATGGATAAAAATGAAAGGTGTTGTTTTCTATATGGCTCTTAAATAATACTAATTTTCTTCTAAACGAATCAATGTGAGAAACTAATTGCGAAATAGTTTGCTCGGTCTTTTGCAGCTTTAGATTTAAATAATTCAAATGATTTGTTATATATGTTAAAAGTGCGAGTTCGCAAAGTGAGTCTACATTTTGCAAAAAAGATGTAAATTCGTCATATTTTGTATCAGATAGATCTTGCAAGAAAAGGAGGATTTCTTTTCTTATAGCAAAGAACTTTTTTAGGCATTTTCCTGCACTGAGCCATCGAACTTCGCAATACAGAGGCACATCTGTATAAACTACGTTATGCTCTTCGAGAAAGAGTTGAAACTTCCTATGCGAAAGAAATTTGTGACTGCCTTTAACAGCATTAATAATTTTAATGACGACTTGCATTGCATTACACAGTTTAACAACTTTCCCACATAACGCTTCTTGATGAATAATGCAATGTATAAAGGTGAATTTCAAATCTCGCTGCTTTATTTGACCGAGAAATCCTTTTTTTAATCCTGTCATTGCTTTTGCGCCGTCAGTGACAATCGCTGAACATCTTGAAAAATCAGTACCAAATTTTTCAAGAGTTTGATTAACAGCATTGAAAATATTGCTACTTGTTGTTGTTCCATGCAATGGAACGAAATCTAAAAGCTCCTCGACATATGAAAAATTGTTTTGCACGATTCGAGCAAAAATGCTCAATTGACTCACATGTCGATTATCGGTGCTTTCATCGAGACATAACGAATAAAAAGAACAAGATTCTAATAAAGATTTTAATTTTTCTTGTAAAGAAGAAGCAATGCAATTTACACGAGATTTTACCGTGTTTGGGCTTAATGGAATGCTAGCAGCTTCTTGAAGAGTCAATGATTCTCCGAATGACTGTACTGCTGTAATGAGACATTTTTTCACAAATTCACCTTCCGTAAACGATTTACAATGTTTGGCAATAAGATGAGATATGGCATAAGATGCAACAAGAGCTTTTGTTGAAGTTATAGTATTATCGGAATGAGAAACCGAACTACGACTTTCTCGATTAACTAATTTTAATCCCTCAATTAAATTAAATTTTTCCTAGCCCACATATTTCGAATATTTACTGAAATGTTTATTCTCATAATGTCTATGAACAGCCGAATTCCGGCCCTCCTCAAGTGAGCTTCACGCAATCCGCATATAGAAATCAATTACGTCGCTGAAGTCGTGTCCTGACTACATCATGCCAACGCAAAGCTAAAAAAGTCAACGGTTTACAAAAATAATAATCTCACGATAGTCAAAAAGATAAAATTCATTACGTTATAATTAGATCAAAATAAAACTAATTAAAAAGGCTTACATATCTTGTGCGTCTCGAAACAAAATATGAGAACAGTGTCGCGTGAAAATAGAAACGTCGCAAGCCATATCCACGAACACGTGCAAACCGTGTAACAGTCAAAGTCGTACTGAAATTATCTACACAATCAACGAATGACAAGCTATGTTCAAATGTAAAACGAACAGAACCGAAACAAAAAGTGCAGACTAAGTGACACCGATAACACGGTTGTAGATAGCTGGCAAATTTTCCGTGTCTTTTTGGAGATTAATTGTGCAGTCATACTTTTTGATAAAGAACATCTCCGAGATTTCTCTTCTTTTAAATTGTTTTTTCTTATATAAAATCTTTGGTTGACACCAATTAATAATTAAGAAGTCTTAGGTGCTTCTTGCTATGTCTAGCTTAACCAGACCACGGGCCTTTTGAAGAATCGAGGTCGCCTGCTCATCGGAGATGTTGGAGTCTAAGGGTTGCCCATCGATCGCCAATATTTGATCTCCCTCTAACAGTCGACCGTTGCAGCCCGCGATGCCGTTTGGTTGTATCTCTTGTACGAATATGCCAAACTCGGTCTTATCCTTGCTCCGAAGTCTAATCACGCCGAATCCCAAGCTGGTTCCTTCTGATTTATACAGCTGCACTGTGAATATCTGCCGTCCTTTCGCCGCAGCTTCGGTGACTTTCTTAAATAAGTCTCTCCTTTGCATAAGTAGGGGTGGTTGTAGGCGGCATCCCCATAGCTTCTGACAATGAGACAAGACTGGGGCTAGTAACCTGCGCACTCGTGTCCTCGCTGCTGCTGTGCAGTAACGGAGCGACTGAAACTCTCTGATCTTCCAGCTCGCTGCTGCCTTGGTACAGATCCTGGTTCGGGCCGAGAGGCTGTACTGAAGTACTCGGAACTTTTAGTTCCAGCTGCCCGCTGATGTTAATGTCAAAATCATGAGGCCCGATAGACGGATTATGCTTCAATTGCCTATTCAAGTCGGTCGCAGAGTCTTGAATCCTGCATATGCCGCGAAATACTGGATCCTCCAACACCGAAATCAATGTCTTGAAATGCTTCGCCGTGTTCATCTTCAGCTCAGCATTGCCAGATTTCTCCACCCGTTCCTGCATATTCTTTAGTATCTGGAGCGCCTTAGACATATCTGCATTGAGCGACATGGTGGGCTCCTTTGCTCTCTGGCCAGTATTCAAATTTACACAAATTCCTCACGCACCTAACTCGGTTCACGGGTCGCACGAGAGGACTTTCTTCCGCGAATGCGATCCTTACTGTCTCACGCGATAACGGAGCGATCTCATTACAGTCCGCGAACGACAGGCGATTGCATATCCTGGCGTCAGCTGACTTGACCGAACTATATATCGCTATTATTATCGAGCTTCTTCCTCACGCAACAAGAATCCGAAGCACGCACTCCCGTGGTCGGCCAGTACCTAAAAAATTGAGTTTTTTTATTTACTTAAAAAAAACTGCTAAAAATGGGTAGAATTTCAGTGTACTTAACTAACTGTCGGTAGATTAGGTTATGAGCACAGGAAAATAACTCAACTAACAACTAACTGACAACTAATAACTCTACGATGATTTTTCGCGCTTATTTATACTCAAGTGGCAAGAACCCCCCGCGCGAGCTTCTCACCACTTCTTTGTTTTTGAATCTTAAAGGAGGAGGAAGGTTTTATCACTAGGTGTAATTCTATGCCCTGCAAACCGCGGCTTGAGAACCGTCTCCCCATCAGAAATCGGATAATTAATCAATATCGATATCTCTCTTTTAACATTCCTGGCTATTTTAAGACTGAGTTAAATTTTGCTCGCACGTAACACCTTCCTCCTTAAGTCATACGTGGTACGTTTGTTACCGCGTATAAATTATTATACAAAAAAAAATTGTGTCGAAAATTGTACGTTATTTATCTTGGATAATGGTCTCAATGCAAAATATATAAATAAATCATGTTTAATAAATTCATTTTAATAGATATCATAAATGTGTATAACAATGCCATAGATGTGTGTATAATAATGTCATAGATATATCATAAATGCGTATCATAAATGCGTATAATAGTGTTTATTTATATAATAATTTGTCGATAATTGCATATATATTTTGTTAGTAAAATCTATATTTTAACTACTTGTATTATAGTAAAATCTACATTTTGACTACTATTCTGTTAGTAAAATCTATATTTTAACTATACTTGTATTACCTTATTAATTTTTTTTTTTAATATCTTCGAATAACTTCTATTTCGAAGTTTTTAAATTCATTAAATTCCTTTATATCAAACTCCTCTTTATTGCGAACAAACTCTTCGAGACAATCCCGGCACTGATGTGATGGTCTAATCCACATTAGTGTTTTATTACACAGGTTACAATTAATTTTCCTATAAATATTTAGTCCATGCAAGGGTGAACATATTAAATGCCACCCTGCTTGTTCTTGAAAATTTCCGGGTCTGTCTCGCATATAACATTCTTCACAAAGTCTTCCCCTCGGGTAACTACGCTCAACGAAACAAATTTCATCACTTTCAGTCTGTATACACATGCATCTCATAAATATCTTGTATGTCTCCTCCTTGTAGTCTATCGGTCTTACTCCGTCAATTGGTCCATTATATCATTTTTCTCCTCGCTTCTGTTGTCTACCTTTGGTCCTTTCATTGCCTGCTAATTATTTTTAATTATTATTAATTATTTTAAACTAATTCCAGAGAAAATAAAAATTATTAACAAGTTTTATTTTATCACCTTGATTCTTTTTTCACTGACTTATAATTACTTTCTTTAATTCCACTTAGCTTAAACCGTGTCTGAATTTGGACTGACTTACATTTACGAGCTGTTCCTCGGGCAGCCTTCTTATCTATAACGTAAACCGAAACCTTACTCAAATGATACCTATTGTTGATTTCTTAAAGAATTTAGAGTTTATCTTTCTTTGTTTATAATCGCGGATATAGGATTTGAGTTTCATTGTGGATAATTGTTTTATTCTTAATTTCTTTAATTTCAATCTCAGGAGCAGAGCAAATTACATTACTTGTATGTTGTTGTGAATTTTTTAAAAAAGGTAGGAATTTTAACTAATACAATTATTTTATTACTTAGGTTGCTTGCAAATCTCAAGAATCTCGAATAGCATTTTTCAAGTCTGAAATTATTTTGCAATATATTATCTTTGTTACAATTAAAAGATTATCCGTCTTTAACAGATTCTGCATGAGAATCGTCTATGATCCAAGTTTCCTTTAAACTTTATTCGGCCATTTAACCGGTGACTGAATAATTTAATTAGTATATAGGATATCTATTTTGTTATTGTCTAAAGTATTATATCCGCATTTATTTCATGTATTTTTTCCTTTCTCAACATTCTTTGTCGAAATATTACACAAGTTGTATATTTACTTTTAGTGTCGCTATTTTATGTTATTGATAGATGATAAATATAACTTATCTAAATTTATTGTCGGGATATAAGAAATAATTCTGAGCAAAAGAAACTATGCAATATTCGTCTTTATTTCTTTTACATTATAATAAAGAATCTAGAAAGAATCATTGTCAGTGTTCTTGACGATTCGCTTCTTTCGTAAGCGTACACAGTAAAAAATCGTGTACATAGCGGTCCATATGTTAAAATTTTCTTATATTACCAAAATTTGATTATTATTTCAATATAAATTTAACATACAACAGCTATGTTATTATTTTCTTAACATTTTCATGTGTTACGTGTTTATGTCAACGTGATAACTTAACACTTTATATATGTCATTTAGAAATTAAATATTATTTTGAGTTCTTTTAACACAATTACTTAAAAATCAACACGTTTTAAAATTATTTTAACACATAAACAAAAGTAAAGTAAATTTTCAAATAATCGTAAACTTTGACATACAAAATAATTAAATTTACTAAAATTAAATGTTTTTATTACACATAATTCAAGTAATATAAATATTAATTCCTCTATTACATTTTTTTACTTTTTTAATCACTTTGTATAACTGCAGGTCTTATTCAAGCTCAGAATCTGATAAAGATTTGCGTGAAACTTCAATTAATGAAATCGAAGATGGATAAGCAAATATTTATAGATTTGAGAAAAGAAAGTAGGCGTTGACAAGTATGCATTATTATACCATTTTAAATATTATTGATTTCTTTGTTAGATTTGCATTTAAAAGAGTAAGTACAGAAATGCACCAAGCACTTCGTCGAGATCACTTGTCATACACATACGCACACACACACACACACACACACACACACGCAC
>NW_027250533.1:0-13182 GCF_030848795.1 Temnothorax nylanderi | reverse complement strand
GGGGGAGACCGGGGCTAAACAGTCTGGTTTTTTTTCGGTTGCCGATTTTTATCAACAAAATAAATAATTGAAGTTAAATGTGGTATACCACTGTAAAGAGTGAACCTTTAGCTACAAAATTTATTAAGGAAATTTTTATCTACGTCGCTTTGTTTAACCGGTATAGAGCAAAAACGACAACGGTGGAAAAATTGAAATCTCAAAAATGCCGGGGCTAATCGGTCCCCCCCCGGGGGCTAATCGGTCACACTGCATTTTCAATACATATACGTACATCTAATCCTGAAAAATGATAGGATACATTTGAATAATTGTTTTTTAAGAGAAAATATAAAAATTTATTTAAAATTTTTATGCGAAACATTATTAAAAAATAATTGTTTTACCTATTCCATAAAACAATTTAGGCACGTGAATACAGAGGTTAACCAAATCGTAAACTCCCCAACGGCACGTCACATTGTCAACGCGGGCAACCACGGGGAACACGCGTGACGGCGTTCCGGTGCCATAGGATCAGCGCGGACCCTCGAGCAACATAACCAAGCCGCGTTTCTCGCGGGGGAGCGATAAATAGCGACAGGGGGGTTGGAAAAGCTCGCGGTGGAGCGCGACCATTTTACCGACTCGACGGCGTCCTCGCGCCGATTCCTCGACGCGCCGACGACGACGACGACGACGGCCACGACCACCACGACGACGACGGCCACGACCACCACGACGACGACGGCCACGACCACCACGACGACAACGGCCACGACCACCACGACGACGACCACCACGACGACGACGACGATGACGACGACGACGACGACGACGACGACGACGATGACCACCACCGACACCACCACCACTACAACGGCGGCGACAATGACGCCGAGACGATGCGGCGAACGCTGGACGATGCGGTCGCACGCGCGATTGTCACTGACACAAGGACCAACAACAACAATTTACCGCGGTCGGGAGTCGGGACGATCTACCGCGCGCGCGGCATGTCAACTCTCGCACGGAAATCGCGGGATTCTCAGAGCCGTGCCGTGCCTCGCCGTACCTCGCCGACGTGCCGTGAGCGCGAGCGATCTCGAAAACAACGGTCCGCCATCTTTTCGGTCGGCCAAAACACCCGTTTTGCGACGATACGTGCGTACCATTTCCCTCTTACACAAACTGACGCACGTGCAAGGGAAGACAGAATCACGCTCGAGGGAAACCTAACCTGAAATCGCCGTGAGCTGAAGTCGTGCGCCCGACGCGCCACAGTGATGAGATTAGCCCGATTAGCCCCGGGTGCTTGTAGACTGATTAGCCCCAAACACAAGTTTCAGGTTTGATCGCCCATGAAATATTAGACATCAACGATAATGAAAAAACTACACTGGATTCGTGTTCAGCATGCATTACTCTTTATAATCACGTACTTCGAGATTTGGAGAGCAAATATTATTGCAGATATTACAAAATTTCCACGCGCAGAAAATTTCACTTTCACCTTCCGAAAACACGTTTGCCCTCGTAAAAATCATAACACGGCAGGTAACCTGCCGAAACTCCGTTGGTCACATGGGTACCATAAGCAGCGTTTACAGTGTTAATAGCGAGTTCGCACAATATACAGGTTTCGAGATATTTGATTAGACGTATTTACCCCGTAGACTTTTTAGCCCCGGTCTCCCCTACTACAAATTTATATACAAATCCTGTGCAGTATTTATTTAAATTAAAACATTTTACAGTTTTGCAAATATAGAACTCATAACTTTACCAAAAGGAAATCCTGTAGTAAGAACTCTATTACGTAAAAATTATGTGTTATATACAATTTTAATGATTAAAGCGGATTTAATCCGATTCACATAGCTACTTTAATTACCCGATTTAAATGGATTAAGGGCAGATACGATTGAAACCGATTGAGTCGGATTCAGATAAATCCGGAAATATCGCATTAAATCCGATTCCGGTGTTGTATTAAAATTTCACGATTGATGCGGATTCAATACAATTCATATGGTCATTTTATTTACCCGATTAAAATGGATTGGCATTAATACGATTGAAACCGATTCAGTCGGATTCAGATGAATCCGGAAATATCGCATTAAATCCGATTCCGGTGTTGTATTAAAATTTTACGATTGATGCGGATTCAATACGATTCGTGTGGTCACTTTATTCACCCGATTAAAATAAATTAGCATTAATACGATTGAAACCGATAACGGCGGATTAAGATCAATCCGGAAATGCCGAATTAAAAACGATTCCGATTGATTTGTTATTAAAACCGATTCACTTCCAATCGGGCATCCAATTAACCGGATTGAAAACGCATTCATTCCGATTCAATTTCACCAAATTTAATGCGGAACCAATCGGATTCAATCGGTCATTTTCAGCAGGGCTAACAGTTATTATTATTTTTATTTATATTACTTGTAAGTTTGAATGTAATGCCCTGAGGAAGACCAAGTAAGTCGAAACGTTGGCTCATGACATGTTGCCAATTTTAGATAATGCGGAATTAAGATTTGACGCTTCTTACACCTGATAACTATATATTAATTGATAATATTATGAATTACTTACTTTAATTTGAATTAAGCTACTGTCGTACAGCAAATTTTTCGACCGTCGAAAAATGTGAATAATTGTTTTCGCTTTTCTTTTAACGTATATAGCGTCTGCGAGAGGCATCGCAAAAAAACAAACAACATTTATAGCCCAGTCAAATGGGCTGAAATTTTGACTTTTCAAGGAAATAATACTATGTGCGCTGTAACTAGCGTGGAAGTGTGTCTTTTGGGGTTGTAATGAAGATACTAAAAGCCCACCCCCGTACCATTGTCGTAGCAAAAATGGGGGTGCAAAAAAGGTCCCAAAAATTGGTTTTTTGCCAATAACTCAAAAAGTATCGCAATTAGGGGAAAAAGTGAAGATGTGAAAGTTGTAGAGAATTAAATTTCACACAAAAAAGGTCCAGAGAAAAATTTTGTACGACCAATTGCAGTCGATCTAGATTTTTTTGAAATAATAGGTATTTCATGACACATGGAAAACACATGAGCGCGTCGCACATTTTTTATCGATAGTTAGAAAATGGCGACTCGAATAAAAAATAGTTCAAATAGAAGTTGTAGACAATTTAATTGCGAACAATTTCCATTTTTTTTTTTTCGATACGATCAATATTGACAGAGATATGAATTTTTGAAAACATTTATTATCGATCCTCGAGTATGATTTTTAGTGGTAAAATCGCTTGTAACTCAACATCTGTAAGTTTAACGCAAATATTACATCCGATGAAAGTAAAAGATAATTAAATTTCGAAAATTTTCATGTATATGCAAACTTATTTTGGATATATGCGTAGGTGATAATGCTAATAAACATGAAAAATTGTCATTTTTTGTGGATTTTGTCAAAAAGTCACTTTTGGTTAGCTGTAGGTCAAAATGTCTGTCTACATTTTTTGAAGAGAATTAAATTATCTTTAAAACGACGTTTGGTTCATCTTCGTACGATCATTTGTTAACAAGTTACAGCTGTTTAAAAATTTCATGAAAAATACACTATTTGAATTATTTTTTTATTCGAGTCGCCATTTTCTAACTATCGATAAAAAATGTGCGACGCGCTCATGTGTTTTCCATGTGTCATGAAATACCTATTATTTCAAAAAAATCTAGATCGACTGCAATTGGTCGTACAAAATTTTTCTCTGGACCTTTTTTGTGTGAAATTTAATTCTCTACAACTTTCACGTCTTCACTTTTTCCCCTAATTGCGATACTTTTTGAGTTATTGGCAAAAAACCAATTTTTGGGACCTTTTTTGCACCCCCATTTTTGCTACGACAATGGTACGGGGGTGGGCTTTTAGTATCTTCATTACAACCCCAAAAGACACACTTCCACGCTAGTTACAGCGCACATAGTATTATTTCCTTGAAAAATACCCATTTGACTGGGCTATTAAGTATCTTACGTAGGGCATTTTTCAACTACTTGTTACAATGTTAGAGACATCTGTCTCTTAAAACTTGAAATAGCAGTACTGTGGACACATAGCCCCCGTAGACAGATATAGCCCCGGTCTCCCCTATATCATGTTACGAATATCTTTCTATCCGTTTAATCCTTAATTTTTTGTATAAAAAAGATAATAAAAATAATATAATATTTGTGAAAATAATGGTTAACAGCTACGTGATAATATCGCAGATTTTATATATTTCTTCACAATTTATAGCACATAAAAAATGGCTTCTCTTTCGCAGAAAATAATTCCAATTACCATAAACACGAGATACCATCACTTACATATAAAAATATTTTCTTCTTATATAAGAAGATATTTCAATGTTAGGAAAGACATTTTGTAAAAAGCAAAAATGGATAAAAATCGCATTATAAACTTAATGTTCAAATTAGAAGAATCTAGGAATTCATAAAATATTACAAAATAGATTTTGTATCCGATTAATCCTTAATTTACCTACTTTAATTTTAATATAAAAAAATAGGACGTGTTATCGCTCGTCGAAAGCAAAAGCTAAGTAATGTTACGGCCGATATTCCGAGCAATATTAATTAATTAGGGTATTAATAAAAAGCTATATATACATTTTGAATTGTAATTATCGAGCCAACGTTTCGACCTACTTGGTCTTCCTCAGGGCATTACATTCAAACTTACAAGTAATATAAATAAAAATAATAATAACTGTTAAAGTTCACATTATCAACACTGAAAATTATAGTCATCGCCGATGAACGATTACGACACGCAAAAGAAATAAGGTCAAAGCCAACTTCGAATTAAACGCCGTCACAGGCCACATAATTACAATAATTGTTACCTATTGCAATAAATCCTGATCTGAGTTGCAGTTGACGGAGATGCTAATTTCGTGCATTTTCTGTATATTTTAAAAGGTTCTTGACGCAAAACCGATCTCTACTTCCATTTAATATTGGACATGACAATTTCCGACGTTGAGCATGGCTGATACCAGGATCATACAGAGGACTGCCCCTTTTAAAATATACAGAAAATGCACGAAATTAGCATCTCCGTCAGCTGCAACTCAGATCAGGATTTATTGTAATCGGTAACAATTATTGTAATTATGTGGCCTGTGACGGCGTTTAATTCGAAGTTGGCTTTGACTTTATTTCTTTTGCGTGTCGTAATCGTTCCATCGGCGATGACTATAATTTTCAGTGTTGATAATGTGAACTCTAACAGTTATAATTATTTTTATTTATATTACTTGTAAGTTTGAATGTAATGCCTTGAGAAAGACCAAGTAGGTCGAAACGTTGACTCGATAATTATAATTCAAAATGTATATATAGCTTTTTATTAATACCCTAATATTGCTCGGAATATCGGCCGTAACATTACTTGGCTTTTAATTTTAATATTTTATTTACTTATAAATAAGATACTGAAAATAATACGACATCGTAAAAATTATAAAATATCGCGAAACAATTTTTCATATACAATAGAATAATTATAGGTAATTATGTTGTAATTATATTTATCATATTATCTATAATTATATTATTCCAGTAAACACATACTTAGTCGGTGGAATAATAGTTGCAGATGCATAATACAATTATAATTACATAATCACCTATGATTGTTATATTGTATGTAATAAATATTAATTGTGTGTATCAAATTGTATTAAAAATGTTCTTTTAATCAAATGCACGCGCGAGCAATACAGCGTGACTGACTATTTTTACGCGTTCGCGGTTCTGTATTTGAACCTTTTATCGACCGTGGCTGTAAGTAGGTCGGTAACCGACCTAGAGGTAGCGCGCTCATCTGCACCGCTCTGCACCGTAGCTCACCGGGTAACGGAACTCATTTATGCTCCTCACTGTACCTCGAGATTTGGAGAGCAAATATTATTGCAGATATTACAAAATTTCCACGCGCAGAAAATGTAACTTTCACCTTCCGAAAACACGTTTGCCCTCGTAAAAATCATAACACGGCAGGTAACCTGCCGAAACTCCGTTGGTCACATGGGTACCATAAGCAGCGTTTACAATGTTAATAGCGAGTTCGCACAATATACAGGTTTCGAGATATTTGATTTGACGGTTCAACCCCGGCGACGGTTAGGCCCCGGTATCCCCTATAGTAAAATAATAATGTAGAAACTATAAGAAGTAGAAGTAGAATAATAAGGTGGCGTAAAAACTTTAATACATAAAATTTACATACGAAAGTAATGCAGCCCCGCGTTTAGCTTTTTTCCACGGAAACTCTAGTGCAATATGTAATTTTATTCCATTAAATTACAAATAGAGGTAATATTATATTAATGTAAGAGATTGTTAGTATAATATCATAATAGCAGCGATAGTATTCGATACAAATAGACAGAGCCAAGTAGGCAGCTGTTGGACAACATACAATTATTGAACTGCTTATTAAACTGCGTTTCTGTTACGTCATCTTCATGGTTGTTTGATAAGTACGGAAATGCTGTTACCATTTCCTAAAATGATGACAATAACGATAATAAAAAAAAGAGCCAAGCTGCTCAATAACTATCCGGTATCCAACAGTCGTCTACTTAACTCCTCGCAAAATTAACCATTTGGTCGGTGTGAAAAAATAAACATAACGTATTCTTATATTCTGTAAACTACTGTGGACCGCATCAAGATTGTTATTTCTATTTGGTTGATTCTCTCGTCCTTTATGCAATATGCTGGTTGATTCTCCTTCTCTCGCAACTCGCATGAACTCTTAATCTCGGCGCAAATGTGTGTAGAATAGATACATGCGGATGACATACGGTAAAGAGAGGAACATCCGTTTTGACGTAAAAAGAAAGCAGTGTATAGCTTACAGTGCAAGCGACCAATTACTCGCTAAATTGAAACTTTAATTCCATATTCCACAGGTTGTTTTATCTGCTCGCAGAGACAGATTACATTTCCCCCGTTATATTATTTGGCCATACGATATGAATTACAGTTCTCTCATTATGGATCATCTGCATGTAAATTCTACGCAATATTCTACCCATTCGTGGATTACTCAAGTCAAATTTATCGTTCTCTTGGATAACAGCGATGGATCTCTCAGCAATAGTACTTTCCTGGGAATTCTTGATGTTTACGGGTATCATTTCTTTGTTCTTAGAGGATTATAGTTACTATCGATAATAATGAACGTAAGGTAGAAGTTATTTCGCATCATCGCGAATCTTCGGAATCTTATCCGATGCTCGCCGGAACCAATCAATTATTGTGCTTTCAATGATACGATCGTCAATATTTTTGTACCGCTTTTTCACAGCATCTGTAAGTGGTAAATTAAAAAAATTAATACTTATTTGTAAAAAAACTAATTTTTTTACTTATTACAAAATTCTAAAATTAAGAATCATGCTCTTATGCAGGAAGTGTCACATATAAAAAATATCATACCTGTTAGTACCAAGCACGTAGCTACAAATTTTTTCGTAGTTCTACACGTAGTTAGACAATACGTCTACAAATCACTTTCTCCTTGAAAAAATTCTTTATAAATTTCACGGGCCTGACAACGGTCCTCATCAACTGTAGTTAGCTCTGGCCAAAGTGATTCCTGTGTACGAATAAATATATTTTTAATCAAAGTATTAAATTATATAACTAAATAAAAAATAGTATTTGTACTAAAAATTATCAATAAAATTATAATGCTTCGATTATACGGATTTATCTTCTCTTCAATATTCTTCTATTTACCAAAAAAAAAAGTTCCCGACAGAATGGTCACAGCGGTCACAACAATAATGTTTATTATCAAGAGACACGGTAGTGTCTCGCACCAAGTACACGCGAAGCGAGACCGCACCGTGACTCTTTTACGCGACACGACGAGTTGCGAGTACTCGAGATGTTGAGATCTTAATAAGTAAACGAGTGAACGGATCAAGTTCTAAGTAGGCTTGATCGATAGCTTGGGGTCGATTTATAAAGAAAATTCTTTTTATTTTTCCCTTAAGCCCGAACTACATCTATCGTAATGTTCACCGCCAGCGATCGTAAAACGCTCGTCGTAATAGCTATCGTATGAGTTGATTCAGCTTTAACTCTTACGATTACGACGCTTGTCTGGCGTTACAACATATAACCTAACTTGTCAGCTTTCTCGACGTGTGAAGAAAAATGTGTTTATAGATATATTGGCATAGATATACGGTTTACGACGGCTTTATTGCTTACGACCACGATCAAATAAGCGTTACGATAGATGTAGTTGTAGCTTTACATGCTCCACGAGCGGAGATATATTGCGACGCAAAGTCCAAACGTGAAAATTTTATATTAAGATACTTACGTAAGATACGCGTCGACGTCTCTCAATAATATATATATATATATATATATATATCTCAGAAATGTCACTTTCACTACTTTCAACGGTATAGAATTAACACGCGGTCTCGTTTCGGCGAAAAGCAAATGGAGGAGGCTGTTGCACACAGGACGTGTTGCACAGGAAATAACATATGCCGCGCGGCAAGAAGCGACGCGGTACGCTCACGACGGACAGACCACTATAAAAATATACGACGCGACTGACTAACGCAACTTAATTAAACTGCGACGCGGGACTTCGGACTGCGGACATAACGCTAAATACGACCAACTCAGAATCGGCGGGCGCACAACGCACAACCAGAACAATGACCGCCGAGAAAGAACGACGCGCGCAACATCACGCTGTGATCATCCACGACGCACGACCGGCACGACACGCACTTACTCGCACGCCACTCTCGACCAATTAGAACGCGCGCATCACTAGCGGCACTGAATCGCGCCAATGCCTGCGCTCTCACGCGAGAGAGACCAATCCTAGGCAAATTAAGCTATAGTAGCCGCTGCGCACGCAACCTGTACATACATACATGGAATGCGTTCCGATATTCGCTGCTACTAAAAATCTATATAGTATTATATATATATATATATATATATATATATACATATATATATATATATATATATATATATATATATGTATATATATATATATATATATATATATATACATTAATATAAGAAAATAAAGAAATATATTATAATTATAATTTAGATAAATTCGGGTTAGCACGCATTTAACATAGAATAATAGGTTAAATCGTTAAATGTATACAAAATATGTTATACTTTGATGCATTATACTTATTAATTAAATGTAATTAATTAAATTTTCTTCTAAATAATTATTGAAAAAGTTTACATAAGTACATAAGTACATGACATTTAATTAATAAGTATAATGCATCAAAGTATTTTACATATTTTATTATATTTAGGGGGTCTATATACGTATATACGAGTTTGGCTCGCAAGTCCGGCTCGGCGAGCTTGATTCGCGAGCTGGACTCGAACGTTTTTTCACCACACACGAAAAGAAAATGTGCGAATTTGGCTCATCTGACGCCGAGCCCGGCTCGTGACATCCCATCCACGAACGAGTAGAAGCCGAGCCGAGCCGGACTTGCGAGCCAAACTCGTACGTGTATAGACCCCCTTAACCTATCATTCTATGTTATATGCGTGCTAATCCGAATTTATCTAAATTATAATTATATATATTTCTTTATTTTCTTATATTAATATTTGTACATACCGTAGTCCATATATTTATACATCGCGTAGTCCATACTATATGTCAATGACGTTTTGCTTGACAGCTTGACGTTTTGCGTACTTTTAATTCGCTGAAAATCATGGCGACCGCTGAATGAACGTGTTGAGACTTTGAGTGCATTTAGAATCGTTCAGCAGAGAATCATAAAACGTTTGAAAACTGTTGTGTTCTGCTGAACGCAGCCAATGTCTGTATGCCCCTGCAGCATTAATTCGTTAAGATATTTATCACAGTCTGATCCTAAAGTAATTTCGTTAAGACTTTTTTGATTTTCTGTTAAAGAGAATACTGTGTTTATGGAGAAAGGTTTTAAATGCTCCTCTTTTAAAAAGTTTTGACAGACTTGGAAAAGAAAGTTTACAGATTTTGAGTGCAATAAATAGATTCTCGTTTCTAATGCTAATGCTTGAAAAAATGCATTAAATGCATTAAAAAAATTTAAAACATATTTTAAAAATAGAAAATACGCTTTCATCTCTACGTTGCCCATCTGAGATAATAGATATTCTCCAGATTTTGTTTTCTCACTAACAACCATTTCAGTAAGAAAATGCTTAATAGTATCCCAAGATTCCAGAAGTCTTTCTACACACATGTAGTGAGAAAGCCAGCGTGTTTCACATAATCTTAATATTTTGCGATATTTTTCTTGGAAACATTCACAAAATTCCTTAAAAATAGCCGAACGTTTCGGACTGCTGTTAATGTAATTAGCAACTTTTTTAATGAAATCATCGCAAAATGAGGGTAATTTATCACATGCAGCACGCGCTGCTAATGCAGCGGAATGGCAAGGGCATGAAAATGTAAATAACGTGGACATACTTCTTCTAATTTTCTTTTGAATGATAAATGTTTCCCTATCATGACGGACGCATTGTC
This sequence comes from Temnothorax nylanderi, assembly GCF_030848795.1. Taxonomy (NCBI): domain Eukaryota; kingdom Metazoa; phylum Arthropoda; class Insecta; order Hymenoptera; family Formicidae; genus Temnothorax; species Temnothorax nylanderi. The sequence continues at coordinate 2,610 of NW_027250533.1, read as the reverse complement.
GGATGACAAGGCAACAATATTTGAAAATGGTATCTGTAATTTGCACATTTCAAATTTAAATGCCTGAAACAACTTTTCTGCACTGGAATCTTTGGCATCAATATCAATTAATTTAACTAATTGAGATTGAATATCTAACGTCTCCGGGTCAACATAGCGAACAAGAAAAGTCATTCATTTAGTATTGCAAATATCGGATGTTTCGTCAATAAAGACTGTAAATTTTGTTTTCTGAATTTTGTTAACGACACGTTCCGTTTCGACTGGACACAAAACGTTTGTAATAATATTTTTACATTTTGTTCGCCCCATGCTCATGCTTTTCAACGCAATAACATCATCTAAATCATCTATATTAACTTGAAAAAAGTTAAGAAAAACTCCAGCATTTTTATGAGGAATATTGTTCTCAGCAATTAATGCGGCAAATTTAATCTCCAATCTTTTTTTACGCTCATCAAATGACAAACGCGGTTTATTACTTTGCGTATTTGAATTTTCATTTGATTCGTTTTCTGTATTACAATTTTTTTGTGAATTTTCTATATGAGTTGTAGATTTTGCATGACGATGGATTTGCGATAAACCACCAACACTAGATTTATCGCATGTTAAGCAAAAGAATGAACTTGGATCATTTGGAACTTCACGTAACCAACATTGAAATTGCTCTATATCTAACCATTGTCGTTGAAATATTGATTTACGAACTTTTTTCGTTGGCAACTGATCATCATCATTACTATTTAACAATGATTTTTCTTTTTCTTTGTGATATGCAGAATCCACATGTTTAGAAATATGTGTTGAATTGCATGAAAAATTTTTATTGCATATATTACAGTAATAAAGACTATTATTAGATGATACTTTGCGTATCCAAGATTTATATCGATCATCATTAAGCCAAGCTTCTACAAAGCTTCGCTTAGGTCTTTTCGTTAATTTATTACACATTTCCATTGATTATAAAATAATGACAGAAAACGAAAAATGCAAATGTTAAAATATAAATAGAAACGAAAAATGTTGTGAGTGTAAATTTGAGTGTGTGAATGTGACTATGAATACGAGTGTGTGTATGTGTACGTGTGTGTGTGTGCGTGCGTACTTCTAAAATTCGTGAAGTGATGAGTTCGTTACAATGTACAACTCAACGAAGCGGTCAACGACACGACATTTTATAACAAACAGGCAGACACGCATACACTAGAAGACAAATGAAAAACGCTTGTGACAGTGTTGACTCGCGGAACTAGCGGACGAAAAACAAAAGATATGGCGAAAGAGGACAGCGTGCACGCTACGATGCAGAATACGACGGGTTAGTAAGAAACAATTCATTATAATTTATTTAGAATCTGTATCAATATATTTACATATAATGTGTATCAATGTTATTAATGTATTGGTAATAGAACAAGTAGTATATCGTTTAGGCTGCGGTCCACTTGACGCTACAAATACTTTGGAGCGTTCTTCTTCTCCTTCTTTCTTTATTGAAAGAAAAGAGAAGAGGAATGCTTCGAAGCATTTGTAGCGTCAAGTGGACCGCAGCCTTAGTAAGACTGATATTATCAGTATAATAAGTTGTAACAATATATTTTAGTACTATACTGGTATGATATCAGAAATATACTAGTATTATACATGAAAATAATAGTGATATGATACTAATATGTATTTTACTTATGTATTTTACAGGTCAAAAAAAGAATGCCAATGAAAAATTGGACCAGTTGTTGCAGTTGCATGAGCAACAGCAAACGCAATTGCAACAGCTGGCCCAGCAAGTGCAAACACTGGCAGCAAACCAGGGCCAGCAGGGCCAGCAGGGCCAGCCGCAGCAAAGCCAGCAGGAAAGAGAGGGACAACACCTTCCGCAGCAGCAGCAACAACAGCAGCAAGGTATATTATATATACATAGGTACATACATACATACATACGTGCAATATTACATATATATGTATACATAAAGAAATATACATGTGTGTGCATGTGTGTGTGTGTGTGTGTGTGTGTGTGTGTGTGTGTGTGTGTGTGTGTGTTGTGTGTGTGTGTATTGCTTTTCTGCCATTTGTCATTTATTTGTACATTTTAATTTCAGATCTTTTCCGAGGACGAGGCCGTGTCAGTGGAGGTGAGCGGTCGCGTGCCCGCTGGTACAGGCAGCGGGGGGGCCTCACAAAGTTCCCCTGGAGAGGCCCAAGAAATGGTGGTAGAGGTAGGCGTGGAAGAGGTGGAAGTGGAGGAAGGGGGGGAACTACTATTAAAAATTATTATTTTAATTAAAATTTAATTAAAATGTAACAATAATAATAATAATAATATATTCAGTTCGGCCATTCAGCCTAAAACCGGGACTTGGTTTACAATTACTTCTTATCATTCACTCCTTCATTCATTCTTTTTTCCTTTTTTACATTCTCTCTCATTTTTCCTATTTCTTTCATACATTTTACATTCGTTAACTTTCCTTCCTCTCCTAAAAAATCCCTCACTCTAATCCTATTCTCTCTATCTACATGTGTCAGTATATGCTCAATTGTTCCTTCTTCTTCTTCACACATCTGACAGTTTCTCCTTTCCACCGCCGTCCAGAATCTGTT
>NW_027250532.1:10000-13195 GCF_030848795.1 Temnothorax nylanderi | reverse complement strand
TGAATCATGTCTCGCTTTAAAACGCATTTAAGCTTTTACTAACGCTCCATGGACACACCTCGATATTTTGTGCATCATGTGAGACTTTTATATAAAAGAAGTGTGCTCTGAATTTAATAAGCTTAAGCTCGAATAGATTTCCATTTGGAGATTTAATGCGCATTAAAAAACATAATATTACTCCGCGATACATATGTCATTACTGTGAAAAAAATTCTGTGACGGATTAATACCTGCGTATTGCGTTTTAAATGATCGTTTTGTACATGATCCACCTGAAGTAATATCATGTCTTAATCAGTTTGAAAAATTCTCATACAAAGAGCTAAAGCTTTTCAAACTGTCGTTTCAATGAAACCTGTTAGTAACAAGAAATTGCCTCACAAACAAATGGCACAAAAGTAAAAGGTAGAACGTTTCCTTTACCGTTACCTTCAAGAAACTTGAACAAAATATGTCCTGATACTGATCCAATTAATACCAATCACGAACTGTACTTTGTACTGTTAGAGGTATTCCGACAAATCAAAAATGATCTGGGAAGAAGGGTAGACTTTAACAAAGTTTTTAACGCTTTAGTGTGTTTAAAGAACATAATCCTTTATATTTTCATATGTATTGCCAATACTTGTAAGATTTCTCTTTACAACGCCTTAATCAATCCAAGTTTGAAATACAGAGACAAAAAATGCTACTGAATCTGATTTGGATGACGAACGCGAATCGAGTCCAAAAAGTCCAACGCAAGAAAACAACGCAGACGCTACTTTAAATAAAGAGCGTAAGGCAATGTTAACTCAGGTTCTTGACGAAAACTAATGATGATATTACGAAGCAATATACTATTTATCCTTTATATGAAAAAAAATCATGTAAAACTGATACGGTCTTATATCAAATGTTAAAATAGCCGATACGGAACCCCTTGGACAATCGTGAGAGATCTTTAGATCTATTGTGTTTCCAGATTTATTTCCTCTTGGTATTAATGGACGACACCAAGCTAGACGGGTTAAACTCCACGATCATGAATTTGATAAATTATGTTTGAGCGTCCAAACATCCACAATTCAGATTAAATAAAACAATTCGTATTTTTTCTGTTCAATCTATACACTTTTCGTCAAATAAATCGTGGAATTTTTACCAAACTATGTACAACTGAGCGTTATACGGCTTCAGAATATTTAAAAGCACTACAGACAGATGTATTAGAATCTAACTTGAGCACAATATTCGCCACTAAAGAAATACGGAACAATACTGGCGTATACCAAGAAGTAATTTAAGATGTATGACACAAGAGTACGGACCTGCGACATGGTTCGTAACATGGAGTCCTGCTGAATGGCTGATGCCTGACTTAGCTGCATATCTTCGTGAAGTAAATGAATGGCCTGACGATTCGACGCCCATTAGTGTACTCGTTGCTAAGGATCCCCTGTCAACGTCAAGGTTTCTTGATACCAAATTCAAAGCATTCCTTGATTTTATCAGTTCCAAAGATAACCCGATCGGAAAAGTAGCGCATTACTTCTGGCGACGAGAATACCAAGGTAGAGGTATACAACATTTTCATTTATTAATTTGGATTGAAGGTGCGCCAATTATCGGGAAATCTTCTGTTGAAGAAGTTTCTCAATTTATTTTGCAACACATAACTTGTGAAATGCCAGATCCAAAGATTTCACCATTGTTATACAGGCGAGTCAATACGCATCAACGACACAAACATACGATTATTGTCTTCGTTCTAAAAAAGTAGGACGCAAAACGATTCGTGTGTGTCGTTTTGGGTTTCCTCGTCCTGTCACGGAACGTTGATTTTGAAAGATGTCATAAGTTCGATAGCAGGTAGGAAACGATTGAAACATAGAAGTAGGCTTTACTATCTTCCTCGAAAACAGGCTGAGATCAATATAAATGATTATAATCCTATTCTTCTTACTCTATTAGAAGGAAATGTCGATATACAATATGTAAGTGAATCATCCATGTTGCTTACTTGGTATATCACTAAGTACGTAAATAAACCAGGAAAAAGTGAAATAAATGATGCTGTCCTTGATAGTAAAAATGAGAAAAAGGAATCGTTGTGTACAAAACTTTGGAAATATGCTTTGCGAGCCACGAATCATAGGGAATGTGGAATTCTTGAAGCTTGTGATGCATTGCTGAGTAATTCTTTATGGGGGACTGATCCAAATACGACTATAAAATGGTTGGACGTTAATCAGATACGACGTAGAAAAGTTAAAACTTATAAGGAAATTGAAGCTCTTGACGAAGATTCTACAAATATATTTTGTCCATCTATAATAGATGAACATTATCCACGGAGACCGAAAGAATTGGAATCTATGTTTTTATATGAATTTGTACAGTGGTATGATATTTTGAAAAATAAACCACGAGGTAAAAATATTGAATATTACACGATGGAAAATGGTTATTATCTAAAAACGGCGACGGCGTAGACGTCTTATTAATCACTATAAATATAATGTCAATACGCAGCCAGAAAATTATTTTTTTTCATTATTGCTCATGTTTAAACCGTGGCGGAAAATAGAAGATCTAAAAGACGGATGTGATACATATACAGAAGCATTTCACAAGGGAAAGTTATATCTAACGGAAGCATTGCAATATCATGAAAAATTAGAGGAAGTGCAAAAAGCATTTGAAACTGCGAAGCAATTAGTTGAACAACATTTAGATGATTTGGAAAAACAGCATGAGTCTCAAGATGATCCTGATAATCCAATAGGTGTTCAAAATATTGAGGCTGGTGAAGCGATGCAAGATTTTAAGGATCTTGGTGACAAATTAGATCAGGAAGTCGATGTATCTGAAATGATTTCAAATCTGAACGCAGATCAAAGAAGAGTATTTGACGACGTGATCAACGCCGTAACATCGCCGGATGATAGACAATTACTAAAATACGTTAGCGGAGAAGGAGGTACTGGTAAAAGTTTTATAATTAAAACAATTAAATGCTGGATAAAACAAAATCTTAACAAGGATACTGTTGTAGCAGCACCTACTGGTATAGCGGCGTATAATGTCGGTGGTATGACAGCTTGCAGAGTCTTTCACTTACCCGTTGAACATGGTCAGTCTCCTAAGTATACACTATTATCTGATCACGTTTTGAAAATTTTACGGGCAAATCTGAAAGATGTTATTCTT
>NW_027250532.1:0-5000 GCF_030848795.1 Temnothorax nylanderi | reverse complement strand
AATATTACCACTGTTTTTTTTCGAGGTAACAACATATGCACTACTATGCGTGTACTTGGCGCCTTTTTTACCTTTTTTTTAAAAAAGGTAATTTTGTACGGATCGACTTTACATCTCTTTTTTAGATATGGATGGATGGATGGATGGAATGGATTATGCTATTACTATTACACTATTAACTCCTTGATACACACACTGTCAAAATATACGATGACAGCTGCAAATAAAGTAAGCGCAGCGAGAGAATCAATCGGCACCGCGGAAAAGTTGCAACAATAACCGCAATATATTCGAGTTCGACTTTGCACGCCTTTTTTAGAGAGGGATACTTACTTACTCGATTTACACGGAATATTTGTAGCAATATTTACACGTAGCATTTTTTTACGTGTCTGAGAATCGTGTGTGATTAAGCATTATGTTCTCCACAAATTAATAAATATTCAAGTGATGTTAAATAACCATTATGACTAATAATACGCTGATTTTTTTATATGCGATAACCTTCGTCTTTTCCGGTCAATTTAATGATATTCATCTATAAACATTCTAATATATTCTTATACATTCTGAACATAGATACGCAGATTCTATATATACACTTACTCGATTTACACGGAATATTCGTTCAACGTGGCATTTTTTTACGCGGCTGAGACTCGCGTGTAAATAAGCTTTGTGCTCTCCACAAATTAATAAATATTCAAGTGATGTTAAATAACTATTAAGTAAATTTTTTAACAAATAATTATTTTAAATAATTAATACAAAATAGATATTAAGTAAATGTCATATAAATATTTTTTCTACATTATTTAAATAAATAGTTCATGTAAAATAAATTTTAAAAGAAGTCAGATTATCGTAATAAGTACGATCGAGTAAGCGGAGTAAGAAGATTTAGCTTACTGATATACATATAATAAGTTTAATAAATACAATAGAAAGATACATTTTCTGCCCGCATATAAAAAGCACCGCGTAAACGGAGGAATTATTTGCCGTGTAAAAAAACTGCGTAAAAGAAAAACCGCGTATAAAAATCGCATACTGCTTCGTGTCGCTATATTTTATTAAAATTAAAATTTAACAAATGTTTTGATTTATTAGGTTATTTTCAGTGTGATAAAGTTATTTAACAACAGAAACCGATAAGAAAGATATGAAGTTCGCAAATTTGCATAACTCGCATTAAGTAATTATCACAAACCATTAAATGCAAATCGTGTTCTCTCAGTATAAAAAAGCCAAACAATAACAAATAAAAACTGTTACATAAATACTTCTAATATTCTTTGTAGAAGGTCATGTTCAGCTCCTTTTTCATCAGTAAGATATATGTTTTCCAACTATTAAAAACCTTTCAAATGTAACACAATAATTAAAAAAAAAATTATATATATATATGTTTCATTAAAATTTTTTCATATAAATAACCGTTTCTCAAAGATTAAAAGACATTTGTCTAAAATGTTAAAATAATTGTTCATCAAATATTTAAAAACGTTTTTCCAAAATTTTTTTAAAATAAATGTTAAAATAAACGTTTTTTTAATAAATAAAAAGGAGTAGGAACTTATTATTTTTAACGTTTTTGTAATCATTAAAATGTGTTTCAAACACATCTAAAAATCTTTTTAAAAATATTGTTTGTTGATTGGGAAATCTTCGATTAACTTCCCGTTACACCAATTAGTGTTGTAATTGTACCATTCTCTCGCGTTATGCATACGTTATACATAAATTCTCCCATGTTTAATACAAATAGATGTTGATTATCTGCTAAAGACATAAAAACGTGTAGTACGACAAGTAATCTATTTTTTCTTACTTATTCATTTTACATTGTATGTGAATGGTATATGTCTGTTATCCCTTGGGAAAATTTAACTTAGAAATATTTAAAAAAAATCTTAAAACTTACTTTAAAGAAAAACTTAAAAAAAATTAAAGGTAAATTTGGACACTTTAAAACTATCATTTAAGGTAATCTTATAACTATAAGGCAACTTACTTCAAACAAGAATGTAAAAGGAACCTTAAAATTATGAAAAGTAAATTTCGACAATTTTAAAGTTAAAAATGCCTAAATTTACTTTTCATAATTCTAAGGTTTTTTCACAGGGATAAGTAAATTTTAAGGTAAGTATTACTGTAAGTTAAATTTGTTATTATTTTATTTATTATGAATTTTTAAAGTGTTTTTAAAATATTATTCAGTACATCCATGTTTTACAATTTAATTTGCAATACATATACTTGAAATAATGTAATATGATTCCTGATTTCTATCATATAATATTAGGGGAGAGTTGGATATTACCGCGCGGTTGACAATTCCGCGCCACTGTTTAACTCAATAACTATTTGTATTACACGCCTACAATGATCTTAATATCATAGACTAACACGGAATACCCCCTGCGAATGCGCTGTCAGTTCGTTCCGGCCGTCCATGTGAAGACACTGCGCTCTGCAAGATTTTCTGCTTATTCACTGTAATTTTGCTGGTAGTTTCGATAAGAGGTGAGTAATATAATATTTACATTACAGAATTAAATTTGACGCATTTGATAGGCTAAAACACTATAAAATTAGGTTGCAAAAAAAACATTTTGTTATTGTGTTCTACTTCATGTCACTGGCTGTTAGCAAACAACGGAGTTTTGTAACTGTATTTTTGACAACTAAGGCTTTGTTCGCGGATATGTAATAAGCGTGTAGGATTGGCGGATGACAAATATTTACCGGGACGAAAGTTAGAATTCCGCGCACACAAAAACCCGCGGATGTAGATTCAATTGTATCCGCGAGCTTACCGAAAATTTCACAAGCCCATGCAGCCCGAATGCCCCGCGGACAATTCGCGGAGAAGAGGTCGCCGAGCAGAGGTCGAGGGTATCCTCGAAGCTCAAATATCCGTCCCGTCTCGAGAATACGCGATCACGGAATGGACTGCGCTGAAAATATCACACGCTTTGTGTTTTATGATCCTTTGTCTTCCTCGAAGAATGAATGAATTGCATTAAGAAATAAGAACATTTGCGTCACACTTTTTCGTCACTTAAGAATTTTGGATTCACACTTACTTTCTTTCCTGCTTGTTAAATACAATCAAGAAATATATTGTAATATATGAATTTTGAAATGGTTATTTAAATTAAATCTGAATTATAATTAATGTTGATCTCTCTCTCAATAAGGATGGCCATCTAGAGACTTGAGATATCCTGTATAATATTTGAAGAACACAATGTTTCGTTCTTCGTATCGCAGTTAATCATCGCCTCGTGTAAATAACGAAATTTCTAGCTCGCAGGAAAAAAATGGTAACAGCTTACCATCGCTTAAGAAGGATTTATTGCTGCGCAATATACGCGATGTTTAGAGCTAACAAAAACGTGTTGTGTACCGGTGATAATCCAATAATCCAATGCTCTTTGCTATTGGAACTTTTTAACACCGTTCTTCCAAAACGCGATTTTAATTCAGTTATAAAATAATCCTTCAAAAACTACAGAAATGTGTTCCGCATATCAAGTAGTAATAATAAAATAGTAGTGAAATTCAGAGCTTACGCGAATCTGCGGAAGGATTTTGTTGATTTGCTCCGTAGAAAAACAATAACGAAGATTTTGTTTAAGGACGCCTGGCTCCAAATCATCGAGAAGTTTATAAATCCTGTCAATGATAAATTAATCAATTAAAAATACATTACAGTAAATTAATTGCGAGTTATACTTATTCATCAGACATAAGTAGAACACAGAAAATAGGAGCCGTGAAAACGATATTATTCTTATGATTGTATTTATGAAAAGGATCGTGTCTTATTAAGAAGTGTTCTGCAAAAGGATTACTGAGGTTTTCGATACACTTTCTAATCACTTTCAGAATGCTTTCCAAATTGCCCGTTGATGTGATGTGTTTCATTGACATATATATGAATCGAATATATTCACGCACTGACGAATTTCACTCTTGCTTAAGGACGTCAGCTCGACGTATTCGTCGAGGTCTCCTCCGAAATAGCGTTTTCGTTAGGACCCGTATTACCCATGGACACAATTTTGATTTAATACGTCGAGATAGAAGCAACCGACCAATTTAACTGACAGATAACGCGCGTTATCATTTCAATATGCGGCTGTGAAAAAGAGCTGCCGATATCGGAACTATCAATTTTATGCGGGAGCACTTAACTGCTGAACGACGGTAGCGTTTACGATTTCATTGTAACATCAATTTAACGATCGTAGTTACAATCCGGATACAATTTTACAGCCAGTTAAATAAACGCTGTTAACTCTGGAATTGAATGGAAATAAATTTAATAAAATAATTTATTTGTCTTATGTCTTTGGCTATACTTTCTTTAGTTTTTACTCGTTCAGATGTTCTCTTTGTGGTAAATATGCATTATAGGGGACCCAGCCCCAATGACCTTGACCTTGACATATGTCGTCAAGGTCACCCTCCTGAGTGACCTACAAAAAGTTTTAGCCGTCGCTCGTTTTTTATTAAACAGTTATTAACAAAAAAAGTTTCAAAAATATAGTAGTTATTTTGAGTATATTGAAAGGCATAAATGACTAATTGTAAGTGTATGTAAAAATAGTACACGTATGAACAAAGAAAAGTCATTTAAAGCAGATAATCGTTGATACAATGAACAGTCTTTTTGTTAAAGTAGAGATATATACTTTTCAATATACTAACTATTCTCTGCCATGAAATTTAACTGTTTAAAAGCGCGTCACTAACTTACATAGGTTAGATGACGCGCTTTAAAAGTATTTAAGTGTTTAAAGCGCGTCATCTAACCTATGTAGGTAGGATATTTTAAAAAATACATAGGTTAGATGACGCGCTTTAAAAGTATTTAAGTGTTTAAAGCGCGTCATCTAACCTATGTAGGTTAGTGAGAATGTAGGAAAGTGTATGTGTGAACTATTTCGACATATTTATTAGTCATTTATACCTTTCAATACTCAAAATTA